>NC_081406.1:539620328-539925520 GCF_030272615.1 Cryptomeria japonica
CTTTAACTAGGTGCTACACTTATATAGTGTTGTAAAAATCCTTTAGTAAGGTAGATCTAACTGATCTTAATACTCCTAATAGGGCAAGCTATCAGAAATAGCTAAATGTAGCTCTAACAAAGCATTCTTTATTATTGCAGTAGTGAAGTTGTGGGTGCCATCCCCACCGCAATTTTTCTCTCTAACCAAGAGTTTCTACGTGACCAAAATATATGTGTTATGGAGTGAATCATGTATGATTGTTATCTGTTGATTATAGTTTTATTTTATGTTACTGCACTATTCTGTTTATGCGTAACAGTAAGGTTATTATCAAGGAAAAGTTTTGGAGTACTGATTCACCCCTCCCCTCTCAGTACATTAGCTTTCTATATTGGGCCTAACAAGAGGTGTTTGGAATCCAAAAAGACAATCATGGGGATAAATATTCAGTTACTCCCTACAATCTCTCAGACCACTACCCTATCATGATTACTATTGAGCCTTTAGCTCCCTCCTCTCAGACTATCATTAGAACCTCCTCCTTCATTCTCAACACCAAATTGCTTGAGGATGAAAGTCTTTGTTGTTCCCTTTTTGCCATTAGAAAATTTAACAAATTCTGCAATCACTCCCTGTCCTGCACGGAGAAATGGAACTTATTTGTTAGGTCATGGACCGTATTATGCCAAATGGTGGGCAGGATGAGAGCAAAGGATTTTAGGAAAGATGAGATGACTCTGCATAATGTATTATCTTGTGCAGAGGAGGATTTGCAAAAAGATCCCTCCTCTCCCCATCTTACCCACAATATGATCACTGCCAAAGCTAAATTGAGAAAGTTGCAACATGACAAGATTAAGGGTCTAAAGGTGAGAGCTAAACTTAACTAGTTACAGGATGGGGATAGAGGTTCCAAGTATTTCTTTCAAAGGATAAAGGTGAAAGAAGCAAAGGAGTGGACCCACAATATCAAAGTTGATGACTCCCTTCTCTCTGACCCCCATGCAGCTCTTGAGTGTTTTGCCCATTACTATCAGAGCTTATTTACTTCAGAAGGTGGAGGTGAGAAACAACGTGCTGCTAGAGAACTCATCGGGGATCTTGTGCCTAGGAAGGTTTCTAAGGAGGATCATAAAAAGTGAAGTTTGCCGATTTCTAAGGAGGAGATTGAGTTTTCTATTGCTTCATTGGGTAATGATAAATCCCCAAGGCTGGATGGTTTTCTAACTGAATTTTATAAAAGGAACTCAAATTGGATTTCAGATGACCTTCTCAACTTGTATGAGGAAGCCATTGCCAAGGGTTCTCTTGGGAAAGACATTAATCAAGGGCTCATTAAGCTTATACCTAAAGAAGGAGATAAATCCCTGATTAAAAATGGTGACCTATAACACTGCTAAATGTTTCATATAAGGTTCTTGCTAAGGTTGTGGCAATCAGGCTTGAGACCATCCTTCCCAAGATTATCAATCCCACCCAAATGGGCTTCATCAAAGACAAATATATTTTAGACAACATCATTACTTGCTGGGAGGCTCCTCACTGGCTAAGGAATCAGGGCAGCAATGTGGAATGTTTCTTATTGATTTCGAAAAGGCTTACAATAGGATTGAGTGGGGTTTTATCAATTAGATGCTCATTAGTCTTGGATTCCCTCCTTTCTTTTGTAAACTGGTCAATACTTTGTTAGCCAATGCTAATGCTACAGTGGAAGTCAATGGGCTGAGATCTAATAGTTTTAATCTCTCTAGATCTAGTAGGCAGGGGTGTCCCCTTGCCCCTACCTTATATGTTATTATTGTTGATGCTCTGTACTATGTCCTCAAAGATCATATGTGTTCCCCTAGGGTTCAGGGCATTTCTCTGTCAAATAGTGAGGATATCTTGAATGTCCAATTTGCTGATGACACTGCTATTCTTTTGAAACTAGGTGATTCTAATCTCACTGCTCTCATTGATAATATTAAGATCTTTTGCCAGGCCTCAGGAAGTAAAATTGCCCTTCACAAATCTTATCTTTTGGGGTGGGAAAGAGACCCTCCAAGATGGTTTCCTAAATTCAGTTTGAAATGGGAAGGCCCCAACACTATTGTTAGGTACCTTGATATTCCATTCTCGGTTGACCCTAATCTCAAGGAGATCTAGGAATGGGTCAGGGGGAATATTGACAAAAAATTTGCTAAATGGAACAACAATTACCTATCTCTTGCAGGGAGATTCCAAATTTGTCAGAAAGTCCTATCTTCCTATAATATCTATTTCTCTTCCTTTTGGCTGTTTTGTAATTATCAGTACAACCATATTCAGAAATAGATTAGGAATTTTCTTTGGTCTGATGGCAGAGGTAATATGAAGAGACACGAGGTAAGGTGGGATTGGTGTATCATGAATAAAATGAGAGGGGGTATGGGGTTGAAGGACCTCAAACTACATGGTGTTTCCCTTGCTGTTAAATGGATCACTAGGTCCCTATCAGGGGATGAATTGTGGAAGCTTCTTATTAGGAAGAATATTACAAGAGTTGTCCCCAAGAATGCAAAAAAATGGAAAAAACTTCCTATTGGGGACCTATTAGCTGGCAAATTTGAAGTGTCTCCTATTGGATTTGTTGTTTTTAAGTCTGTTTGGAAAGTTTGGGGCCTTGTTACTCAGTTTCTCAGGGATAATGAGTTCAAGGACTCTAATGGCATAATCTTTGGGGATAGATCAATTTGGTGGAACCTCCTTCATAACAATAAGCAATTGGTCATCTTATAGGGGTGCTCTGCTCTCAATTGGCATAACAGAGGGATCTGGTGCTTTGCTGATATTATAAATAATGAAACTCTTATCTCTTGGGAGGAGTTGTCCTCCTCCTTTGACCTTCCACCTTCACATTTCTGCACCTATATGGTACTCATGGATGCCCTGCTGCCCCTCCTTTCGCCTATGCTTCCTCCCCTTGCCTTCTCCTCTCCTCTCCCTTTCTGTTGGACTGATTGCTCCCCTCTCCATAGTACTAAGGGAAAATTTATTTATAACTCTCTTGTTGATTATGATTGTATCTTATCCCATTTGAACTACTCCTGGTACCTTGGCTGGGATTGTAAAATGTGGATTAAATTATTGGAGAAACTTTGGAATGGCCCTGTTGAACCGAAGAAGAAGTTTTTTGCTTGGAAACTTGCCCTTAACAGACTCCCTCTGAAAGACTATGCTGGTAACCACTTTATTTGTAAATTCTGCCGATTACCCGAGACTATCCAACATGTCTTTTGTGACTTGCATTTTGCCAAAGAAATCTGGAGGCTGTTTGGGATTAAAATGGGTGGTAATGGCATCCCTCTTGTTTATGTTTGTTTTGGGTTCATTAATGGGTGTAAGAATATTGCTAAGTTGTTTTGGTCTAGTCTCTTTTTTGAAATTCTATGGCTGATATGGAAATTTAGGAATGATGATATTTTTGGTGGCTCTTCTAGAAACCTCACCGAGTCTCTTAGGAGAATCACTATGCATCTGGTTTCCTTGCAGGTCACTGTTGTCCTCCGGTTAGATGAAGAGAAGTTCAATAGATGGATCAATGGCAGATCCACCATTGTCTATCTCAGGGAACATTCACATGGCTTCACTTGGGATAAAGCTGAGGGGAAGAATGCTCCATTTGAACAAGCACTGTTGAGCTTCAAGTACCAGTTGGAACAATGACAGCTGAAACTTGACATTCTACAGGTTGAGGTAGATCTCTTCAGTGTTCATACGGGTCACCCTCAGGGCCAACATATCTTGGATGGTAAACTAGAAGTTTGGCAGGATGGTAGCCAACGATGGACAGTTGGGCTACCTCTGGTTGGGGATGCAATAGGGAGATTGCTAGGTAAGTGCTCAAAAGGCCAATTTTGGTCAAAAAGTTACAATAGGAAACAAAAAGTATTGTTTGTGTCTGCTCCTTATGTTTGCAATACAAAGATTAGTTACAATTGTCAGATCTCTACAAGTCTTCACCATCAACCTCCCTTTTTGGTGAAAGCTCACACCCTTGCTCAAACTTACTCCAATTCCTCAATCCACCCATCTACACATTTCTCAATTTTGGTTCTTTTGACATTCAACTTACTATTTTAGAGTGCATTAGGAAACTCAAACATGGTCATGTAGAGAAACAAGGTTTACTCAAGGTTTGATAATCAAAACTTAGTTTAAGGCCCCGTAGCCTTTGGCTTACTCAACTCACCAACCAAGGGTCAAAATATCCAAATGAGACTATACACTATCCAAGGCCCCAAATGTCACTTGTTTAACTATTTTAGAATGATCTCACACATTTTCATGAGTCCCAAACTCCTCCTTGCAATCGGGTTCATGTTTTTTGACAAAAACAGTCAAAAGGGCTACTAGCCCGTGGAGGCCTAATTGGCCTAGTTTTGCTCACCCTGCCCAACGATGGGATTCTTGACCATGGGAGATGATTTGGATAGTGAGGAATAAGTCTTAGCAAAGAGATTTTTGTGGTTTTAGGCTCAAAGAAGTGGTCTTACTATCTAACCTCATTTTTAGGCATGTATGTAGGGTTTTAGAGCATAACCACTGTGTTTGCATCCTTGTTCACCAATACAAGTGCCTATATCTTCATAGAACCTCTGTCCTGTCTTCAACATGTGTCCCCTACCTTTGCCACACAAATATTATGCCAAACACTTGGCAACAAACTGAGAAAATAAGTGAAAATGCCACTGTCACTGTCAAAACACTGCCCTTTACCAGTCAACTGCTGCTACACCTTTGGACCTACATAACGAGGAGTTTGAACTGGAAATATACCTCAGTGAGGTTTGCAAAACATTAATGAATTTTCCTATTACATTGCCTTCACAGTTACAAGGCTTGGTTAATGCTCTTGAAGTATTCCTTGAGATATTTGACAATGCAAATCACAAAACAGTGAACTTGCTGCCAGTTACAAAAATTGATAAAACTTGCAAATTAAAAACTTGTCAACTGTTGAAGTTGAATCAAGCTAACTTGTAACACTTCTCAGACTCCTTGCTTGGCAACTTTAACACTTCAATGCATTTTGATTACAAGAATTTGAGTTTTCAAGAAGGATATTAGTCAAGTTCCAAAACTTGTCTAATCTTCACTCAAATTTGTCCTCCAACCATAGTTTTGACTCAAAAGGAAATACATACACAATGTAAATGCATAAATCAACTTGAACCAATCCATTTTGGTGGGAGCCCAGGCCTGGATTAGTCAAGTTGTGGCATTTTCCAACCCCAAACCCTTGACAGGGCAGTGAGCACACAGAATGGAAGAAATTTTATTTCATCGACTTGCAAAAGAAAAAACCAGTGCAATGATCACTTGAGGAGAATTGAATAATCAATAGGCACACTTCCCAGAAGGTACAGTATGGACAAAGAGTACTACAGTACGGACTGTTACTCCAAGGAAGGAAAAAACAGTGAGAAAAACCAAAATTTCATGATTTTTATTAGGATTCTCTTGTTAATAAAATCACCAACCTTTATCAAGGAAAAGGGAGGAATTTTTATAGTACTTCCAATTAGTTATCAAGCCCTGTATGGACATGAGGCTTCCACAACTGCATTGTATTAGAAAAATCCAAAAATGACAACTTTGACAACTTTTTCAAGCCCAAATGACAACATTTCTTGCTCTAAAAGACATTTTTGACAACCTAACCTCATCAACTTATCTAAACACCTAAGACATGCTTAAAACCACTTAGTAAACATGTTTCAATGCTTTGGAAAGCATTTGAAGACCCTTTAGGCAATTTTTGTACATTTTTGCCAAAATTGTCAACTCAAAGCCTGAAAGGCAAAAATTGACCTCTTGAGCCCAAAATGAGATCAAAACCACTAGAAAAGACACATAACAACCTAAAACAACATTATAAACCTAACACAAGACATTACAAACATGAAATCATAAAATACTCAAAAAGGAGAGTTTTACTCAACTAGGTGCTCCTGCACCATACTCCCCCAAAAACAAAGAAGTCATGTGACTCCTTGAGGCAGAAAAGAAGAAGGGATGTCAAACTTATGAAAGTTAGTTTCAGGTATCCACGTGGCCTCTGAGATAGGCTTATCCTTCTATTTGACTAGGTGCTCCATATAGGTGTGATTCCTTGTCTTCTTGAGAATCCTGGAGTCTAGAACCTGTTCTGCTTGGAGAATAGAAAGAGAAGGGAGAGAAAGATCAGAAAGGGATTGTGAAACATCTGAAACTCTTTGAATCTCCTCAAGTGGCTGCCCCTTGAAAGCAATTAAATCTGCAGCATTAAAAATGGGAGACAAAGAAACATCAGTGGGCAAATCAACTTTGTAAGCATTAGACCCATACTTTGCTAAGATTTTGCAAGGGCCTATTCTCCTCATCTGAAGTTTTCTTGGAACTCCCTTTTGTAGCCTTGCCTTGTTCAAATGAACCATCACATAATCTCTTATGGAAAACTGAACATCTCTCTTTGTAGCATCCACTCTTGCCTTGACTTTTTGGGAGGTATCTTGGAGAGCTTTTCTCACTTGCTCATGAACCTCCTTCATGGATTGAGCCATGTCATTTGTTGTTCCACTCTTAGGCTGCAAGTTAGTGATATCCCTCAGCTCCATTATACCCCTTGGATGCATACCATAAACAACTTCAAAAGGGCTTTTACCTGTAGACCGGTTGACACTATCATCGTAGGCATATTCTACTTGATGAATGAGCTGATCCCAACTCTGCCCATATTCCTTTGTCAAGCACCTAAGCATGTTTCCAAGAACCCTGTTCACAACTTCTATTTGGCCATCAGTTTGTGGATGATAAGCTGAACCAAAAGAGAGATTAGTACCCAGTCTCTTCCACAATGTTTTCCAGAAATGACCAAGAAACTTAACATCCCTATCTGAAACAATGCTAGTAGGCAAACCATGTATTCTAAGAACTTCTTTGAAAAATAAGTAAGCAATATGACTTGCATCATGTGTTGTCTTACAAGGAATAAAATGAGCCATTTTGCTAAATCTGTCAACTACTACAAAGATGCTATCAAATCCTGCTTGAGTTCTAGGTAATCCTACCACAAAATCCATACTAATGCAATCCCAAGGCCTATGTGGAATGGGAAGAGGCTGATATAAACCAGCATTAGAGGAAATACCTTTTGCTTTGTGACATGCCAAACACTTCTCAACATACCTCCTGATGTCTCTCTGCATCATAGGCCAATAATAGAACTTTTGAACCAACTCTAAGGTCTTGTTGAGACCGAAATGCCCACTTAAGCGACCATTGTGCTTCTCCTAAATGAAGTTCTCTCTCACAGAACCCTTTGGAACACATAACTGTCCACCTCCGAATAACAAACCATCCTGCAAAGTGAAATCAGCATATGCACCATGGAAATGATTCTCAAAATCTTGACAAACTTTATAAGCTTCAGCAAAATCATCATCAGTAGGATACATATCTTTAAAACTATCAATACCAATGCTCTGTACTTGAATCTCATGAACAGTTAACAACCTCCTACTCAAAGAATCTGCTACTTTATTCAACTGGCCCTTCTTATGCTTAAGAGTAAAAGTGTAAGCTTGCAAGTACTCTACCTATTTAACATGCCTATGATTCAGTTTATCCTGTGAGTTCAAGAAACTTAATGCCTGATTATTTGTGTATACAACAAATTCTTTAGGAAGAAGATAATGTCTCCATTTCCTAAGTGCCTGTACTAATGCATAGAGTTATAAATCATAGGAAGAGTACTTTTTCTTGGCATCATTTAACTTCTCACTAAAGAATGCAACTGGTCTGTTGTCCTGACTTAAAATAGCTCCTACAACAATATTGCTAGCATCACATTCAATAGTAAAAAGCTTATCAAAACTAGGTAAAATGAGCACTGGTTGAGTAGCTACTTTAGTTTTCAATAATTCAAACCCCTTATTGGTTGCATCCATCCACTGAAACTTTACCTTTACACCCCCTTTGATGGTGTCTAACACAGGGGCACAAATCTCACTGAATCCCCTGATGAATTTCCTGTAAAATTGTGCTAAACCATGGAAGCTTCTGACATCACTGGTTGTTTTTGAAGTTGGCCAACTGGTTATTGCTGCAACTTTAGATTGATCCATTTTCAGATTGCCTCTTGATACAACAAAACCAAGATAGACCAAATCTTGCTTCACAAAATCACATTTTTCTAGATTAATGGTTAGTTGTTCATCAGATAACTTTCTCAAAACAATAGCTAAATGATTTAGATGCTCTTCCTTAGTTTTACTGAAGATAAGAATATCATCTAAATACACAACAACAAACTTGCCAATGAAATCATGTAAAACTTCATTCATGAGTCTCATGAATGTGCTGGGAGCATTAGAGAGTCCAAATGGCATGACAAGCCACTCATAGAGACCCTCATTCGTTTTGAAAGTTGTCTTCCATTCATCACCCTCTTTGATTCTTATCTGATGGTAACCACTCTTCAAGTCAATCTTACTGAAATACTGTGCACCCCCCCAAACAATCCATCAAATCCTCTATCCTGGGTATGGGAAATCTGTATCTGATGGTGATCTTGTTTATGGCTCTAGAATCTATACAAAGTCTCCATGTTCCACCCTTCTTAGGTGCCAACACTGTAGGTACTGCACAAGGACTAATGCTTTTCCTAATCAGCCCTTGGTCTAAGAGTTCTTGTATTTGTCTTGCTACTTCTTCATTTTGTTCAGGGGTCATCTTATAGGCTTCCTTATTGGGTAAGGAGGCTCCTGGTATGAAATCAATCTGATGGCTAATGGCTCTAGGAGGTGATAAAGCTGCAGGTGTACCATCACTGATTATTGCTTTGAAGTTATCAAGGATTTGCTACACCTCATATGGTATCTCAACTTTCTTTTCTACCTTTTCTTCCTTGGGTTTCACTATGACTGCAAATCCCACTTCTTCACCTTCTTCTAGTGTCTTTATGAATTCTTTCTCATTCACTAACAAGATGTTAGGCACTTTGTTGTTGCTCTCTCCTTCTTCATTGAGGGATTGAATCTGATAGGTTACTACATCTTTCTGAAATGAGTAGGAGTTTCTTTCCCCATCATGTTGTGCTTTTCTGTCAAACTGCCATGGTCTACCTTGTAGGTCCCGGAGACAACTGAGAGGGGGGGGGGGGGGGTGGTGAATCAGTTGTCTAATAAATTCAAATCAAAATCTTATTAACCAACTTAATGCTTAATACCGGTAAGACAGTTAAGTATGCCGGTAAACAGTGTTAACGAAAAATTGCTATATTGGTAATAATTAATGTATGAAACATAAACATAAAGTCACCCACAACACATGACACCGATATTTGTACGTGGAAACCCTGTAAGGGGAAAAACCACAGTGGGAAACCTTACCCACAATTAGATGATACTACTGTAGATAGTAAGTGTACAAAGAGGGGTCTGCACATGTAGAAAGGCTAACAGCCTAGAGCTCACTGCTCAATCACAAATGGGAATCACACTGACTACAGTTGGATGGTTAAATCCAATGAGAATGTACTGCACAAAATAGCATCTTCATATGCTGGATTCAGTACCGGTGTAATGCTAATATGCTTCTACAAAAACCTAACTTCACCTTCAAATGATGTCTTCGTGTATATCACTACTTGATCTCGCATATATCCTTCCTTAAATCTTTTTCGCATTCCACACATGATCTTACAAATAAGATCTTACATTTATACCAAACCCTAAGACCAATTTTAGCAGGTCGGCTCTACAAGATATTACAATAAAAACATTTTACAAACAATACAATATCCGATGCAATAACCGATTGAACATGTCGGCTTAATGCATTTACAACAATAATAAATCAACTCCATAGCATGCCATGCTGATCTGGAAAAGATAAACCTGCCGGTGTAACCCTAGATAACCTGGACCTATTTGCCAGTAAAAGCAAATATGCAAATGAGAATATACCAATGATTGTTACTTCAAAGTAAAGTGTCCACATGATGTCTTCGACATTACCAAGTGTCTTCCATGTCAATGCAGGTACCTGTGAACATTATATCTTGCCGGTTAACCATATACCGATAACTGTTTGCACAGTTTACTGTTTGCCGGTGAATGTTGCTGGATGTCCAAAGTAGGTGTATTTAGCAGGTGTTTACATCAATGACAAAACCATACCAAAATACCAGCAATATCCCCCTTTGGCATTGATGGCAACACAAGATGGAAAAACCATCAAAGTGCCAAAACAAAAATGCCAAGTACAAAAATCAACAATCTCCATTTCTCCCCCTGGGAGTAATATGTGTTTATTCAAAGATTTATTTTCAATACCAATCTCTCCTAAAAAAGATAATGCATTTTTCATATATCTTTCCCTAATGTTTTTCCATATATCTCTCCCCCTTTGACATCAAATGCCAAAGTCACAAAAAGTCAAGTTCATACAAAATACCAACCAATTCAATATACCAACTACTCCCCCTGAGAAATAGCTTCCTCATCAAATACCGGAATAAAAATTTGTCCATTTAATTCTGCCGGTTGATGACAATCATCAACTGTCTAAGTCTCTACCAGTGGAGGTAAGACTTCGAGCTGATCTCTGAGATACTCAAAAGTTTCCTTAGGCAAAGGTTTTGTGAAAATATCTGCAAGCTATTCTTTAGTATTCACATAAACCAATTTTATCTCCTTTTCTTCAACTTTTTCCCTTAGAAAATTCAGTTTGATAGAAACATGTTTTGTTTTAGAATGTAATACTAGATTTTTAGATATATCAATTGCTGTAGTGTTATCACAATATATAGTAATAGGTTCCTTGCATTTTACCTTTATGTCTTTCAACATTTGCTTAAGCCAAAGTACCTGTGTACAGTTTGTTGCTGCTGCAACATATTCTGATTCTGCTGTTGATAAAGATGTACAACTCTGTTTCTTACTTAACCAAGAAACTAATCTCTTTCCAAGAAAGATTTCTCCTCCAGTGGTGCTTTTTCTATCATCCACATCTTCTGCCCAATTTGCATCTGTGTATGCATATAGATCAAAATTTTCATCTTTAGGATACCATAATCCAAGATTTGTTGTGCCTTGTAAGTACCAAAAAATCCTTTTTACTGCAGATTCATGATTTTCCCTGGGATTACTCTGAAATCTAGAAGCTATACATACTGCATTCATAATATCAGGTCTGGTTTGTGTCAAATACTGTAAACCTCCTATCATAGATTTGTATCTAGTTGGATTAACAGATGTAGATTCATCCCTTTGAGATAATTTGTCATTTGTAGTCATAGGTGTGCTTATCGGTTTAGAGTTCTCCATCCCAAATTTCTTAAGTAGTTCTTTCAAGTACTTAGATTGACTCAAAAATATGCCTTTATCAGTCTGTAAAATTTGCAATCCTAGAAAGAATTTTATTTCTCCAATCATAGACATTTCAAATTCATGTTGCATTTCAAGAGAAAATTCTTTGCATAATCCATCTTCTCCTCCAAAGATTATATCATCAACAAATACTTCCATAATCAAGATGTCATCATTAGTTACTTTGTAATATAAATTGCTATCTGCATTTCCTTTAGTAAAACCAATTTTTAAAAGATACTTATCCAATCTTGCATACCAAGCTCTTGGGGCTTGTTTTAATCCATACAGAGCTTTTCTTAATCTGCAAACCATATCATTGTCATCGGTCAAGGAAAATCCATTAGGTTGTTCAATATAGACTTCCTCTTCAAGATCTCCATTCAAAAATGCACATTTAATATCCATTTGATAAACTTTGTAATCCTTGTGAGCTGCAAAGGCCGAGAATAATCTAACTGCCTCAATTCTGGCTACCGGTGCAAAGGTTTCATTGTAATCAACTCCTTCTTTCTGAGAATATCCCTTACACACTAGTCTTGCTTTATTTCTGACAACCTTACCATCTTCATTGAGTTTGTTTCTAAATACCCATTTGGTTCCAATTACATTTTTATTTTCAGGCCGGGGAACTAATATCCAAGTATTATTTTTCTCAATTTGTCCTAATTCTTCTTCCATAGCTTTAATCCAAAATTTATCTTCACATGCCTCATTGATAGATAATGGTTCAATTTGAGAAATAAGACATACCTCTTCATTAGCCAATCTTCCTCTAGTCACGACTCCTTTAAATTTGCTTCCAATTATCTAATCTTCAGAATGATTCAGTCTTACATACCAGGGTGTCTTAGTCTGTTGTTGTTCTTCAATTACTGTGGAATCCTCTAATGATACTGGAGTAACTGGATCATCATTCTGTACCGGTGGATTTACTGTTGGTTCATTTGTCATAATTTCTGTTACCGGTTCAGAGTCTATATACCTTGAAGTTCCTCTGAATTGTTCATCAATCTTTACATTTGTACTTTCAACAATTTTCTGTAATCTTTTATTAAAACATCTATAAGCTTTAGTCTTAGATGAATAACCAAGAAATATTCCTTCATCACTTCCAGGATCAAACTTTCCAATATACTCATCTCTTCTAATATAACATTTACTTTGAAAAATTCTAAAATACTTAAGAGTAGGAGTATTACCAAACCATAGTTCATGAGGGGTCTTACTAGTTTCACCTTTGATGTGAACTTTGTTGAATGTATAGACAACAGTGCTTACTGCCTCTCTCCAGTACACATGTGGTAGATTTGCTTATGATAACATGCTTCTTGCTGCATCCAAAATAGTTTTATTTTTCCTTTCAACAATTCCATTCTGTTGTGGTGTCCGAGGTGCTGATAACTATCTTTTGATTCCATTTACTTCATAGAATGTATTAAAATCTCTAGATGTGACTTCTCCTCCTTGATCTGATCTTAAACATTTAATTTTCTTACCGGTTTCATTTTCAACCATTGCTTTGAATAGCTTGAACTTCCCAAGTGCTTCTGATTTTTCTCTAAGAAAAGTAACCCAACACATTCTAGAATAATCATTAATAATTAGCATGAAATATCTATCACCTTGTAAACTTTTAGTTCTAGCTGGACCACATAAATCAATGTGAATTAAATCAAGAGCATTATTGGATTTTTCTAGAATACTTTTGAAACTAGCTCTAACCTGTTTTCCAAATTGACATTCCTTGCAAATTGTATTCTGAGGTTTCACAATTTTAGGTAGATCTCTAACTGCCTTAGAAGTACTGATTTTTACCATGCAATCAAAATTTACATGACATAGTCTTTTATGCCATAGCCAACTTTCATCTATATGTGCAATTAAGCATGCCTTTTCACTGTTATTCAAATGAAATATATTACCTCTAGTTTGATTACTGGTTGCAATTTCCAAACCAGTTCTATTCATGATTTTGCATTTTCCATTTTTAAATTGTAACTGAAAACCTTTCTCAACTAATTGACCAACACTTAAAAGATTATGTTTTAATCCTTCAACATAGTAGACCTTGTCAGTGTTATGTTTACCATCAAGAGATATTGAACCCTTACCTTTGATTGAACAGGCTTTGTCATCTCTGAATCTTACTAAACCTCCATTGTATTCTTGAAAGTTCAAGAATTTACCTTTGTCTCCAGTCATGTGATGTGAGCATCCTAAGTCAATAATCCATTCATCCTTTGATTCAACTTTAGCTACTAGGGCTTGTTCTATTGGTTGCACAATAGGTACCAGTTGATCTTCTGTTATAGCAACAAAGACCCATCCGTTGTTTGCTGGATCCTCATCAGAATCATTAGTCACACCTTCATCAGCAATGTAACAAGATTTATCTTTGTTTTTCTTTAATCTGTATCTCTGATATTCAGGATTAGGTTTGTATGTCCTTCTAGCTTCTTCTCTTAGTCTAGCATGTCTATCAGGGCATCTTGAAGCCATATGACCAATCTTATTGCAATTGAAACATTTAAAGGGTGCTTTACCTTCATACTTGCTTCCAATTGGACCTTTTGGCATTTTTCTTGCGAATAGTGCTTCAAGTTCTTCAAGCTCTTCATTCTTCTTCCTGGTTTCTTCAAGTTCTCTTGCATAAAAGGCTCTCCAATCTAATTTGTCAAAAGATGGAGCAGATGATGTTGATGCTTTGAAGGCCAAATCAGTTTTTATAGTAGTAACAGGACCAAATTCCTCAATTTCAAAAGCTGAAAGTTTTCCAATCAATGTATCCCTAGTTACTGATATATTAGGCATTGTTCTCAACTCATTAATAGCAGTAACCTTCATTTTATATGCTGGTGGCAAACCTCTTAATATTTTTGAAACAATCTCATCTTCATTCAAGGTTCCTCCACAACATTTGATACCCAAAACAATTTCATTTACTCTTTCCATAAAAGAAGAAATCCTTTCATCTTCTTCCATTTTTAGATGTTCATACCTGACTCAGAAGCTTTCAAGTTTTGCAATTTTGACTGTGGAATCCCCTTCATTTAGTGTTTCCAAATGATCCCAAATAGCTTTTGCAGTAGATCTATCTAATAATCCCATGATTTGTTGATCTGATAATGCGCTCAAAAGTGCTTCTCTTGCTTTGCAATCATTTTCTTCATCTTTAGCTAAAGTAATGGGAGTAGTCTGACCAGTTACAGTAGCAGTATAACCATTCTTAGTAACTTCCCAGATGTCTTTACCAATGCAATTTAGATGTGTCTCCATTCTGATTTTCCATATCCCATAGTTGGTTCCATCAAGTTTAGGACTATCCTTTCTAAAATAATTAGTAGACATTGGATCTCCTCAAGTTGTTAAACTTCTGCAAAAGGAGGACTAAGCTCTGATACCAATTGTAGGTCCTGGAGACAACTGAGAGGGGGGGGTGAATCAGTTGTCTAATAAATTCAAACCAAAATCTTATTAACCAACTTAATACTTAATACCGATAAGACAGTTAAGTATGCTGGTAAATAGTGTTAACAGAAAATTGCTATACCGGTAAGAATTAATGTATGAAACATAAACATAAAGTCATCCACAACACATGACACCATTATTTGTATGTGGAAACCCTGTAAGGGGAAAAACCACGGTGGGAAACCTTACCCACAATCAGATGATACTATTGCAGATAGTAAGTGTACAAAGAGGGGTCTGCACATGCAGAAAGGCCAACAGCCTAGAGCTCACTGCACAATCACAAATGGGAGTCACACTGATTACAGTTGGATGGTTAAATCCAATGAGAATGTGCTGCACAAAATAGCATCTTCATATGCTGGATTCAGTACCGGTGTAATGCTGATATGCTTCTACAAAAACCTAACTTCACCTTCAAATGATGTCTTCGTGTATATCACTGCTTGATCTCACATATACCCTTCCTTAAATCTTTTTCGCATTCCACACATGATCTTACAAATAACATCTTACATTTATACCAAACCCTAAGACCAATTTTAGTAGGTCGGCTCTACAAGATATTACAATAAAAACATTTTACAAACAATACAATATCCGATGCAATAACCGATTGAACATGTCGGCTTAATGCATTTACAACAATAATAAATCAACTCCATAGCATGCCATGCTGATCTAGAAAAGATAAACCTGCCAGTGTAACCCTAGATAACCTGGACCTATTTGCCGGTAAAAGAAAATATGCAAATGAGAATATACCAATGATTGTTACTTCAAAGTAAAGTGTCCACATGATGTCTTCGACATTACCAAGTGTCTTCCATGTCAATGCAGGTACCTGTGAACATTATATCCTGTCAGTTAACCATATACCAGTAACTGTTTGCCGGTGAATGTTGCTAGATCTCCAAAGTAGGTGTATTTAGCAGGTGTTGACATCAATGACAAAACCATACCAAAATACCAACATACCCAACAGTAGGTGGCAAGCATCCATAGGAAGGATGTCGCATAGGATCCTATCCGCATATCCACCTATGTGGAAATCTACCCAGGCTTGCTCATTTACTAACACATGTTGTCCCTTATTTAACCATGTGACCTTGTATGGTTCCTTGTGTTATATCCTAGGTAGTTTCAATTTACTTACTACTTCGTCTGATATGGTGTTATCTATGGATCTTGAATCTATGATCACCTTACACACCTTTCCCATGATTTTACACTTAATCCTGAATAATTCTCTTCTCTGTGAGACCTTTGTACTATGTGGCTTCTTCATTAACAATCTCTTGATCATTAAACTCTCACCATTTTTTGAAGCTAGGTTCAATGCTGAAGTTTTGGTATTACCTCCATCTTCCTGAACATAATTTACCCTCTTCTCACCACCATAGGATGAACTAGGCTTCTCTGGGCATCTACAGGTAGGGTGCCCCAATTTCTGACAGTTGTAGCATTTCATGGTGGAGAAGTAGGACCCTATCCTTGGTCCATTAGATCTACCCCTACTCGGGTTGCTTGATCTCCTGCCCCTATAGTTGGGTTTGCCCTGAGAATCCCCACTTTGCTCTATAAGTTTAGACTCTCCCTGAGATCGTTGATCTATGCTCCTTCCCCCAAAACTACCTCTATGGCCTCTACCATCTCTTCCCCTACCTCTTCCTCTATTGTTTTGTTCTTGCTTTCTCCTACTTTTCTCTTCCACCTTAAGTGCTAGTTGATAATACTTGTGTACTGGGCATAACAAGCTCATCTCTTCTTGGATGTTCCACCTCAACCCATTCAAGTACCTTGTCACTTTTATGCTCTCATCCTCTACTACTTTGGATCTTATCCACAGTTTTTGAAACTCCTCAGTGTAACTACTGACATCTAAGTCATTTTGTCTCAAATTTTGTCTTTTCCTGTGAAGTTGTACTTCGTAGTCTTCAGGAAGGTAGGTTTTTTTAATTTTGGCTACCATTGCTTTCTAGGTGGCTATTGGTTTCTTACCTTCTTTCACCCTTTCCTCTTGGATGAAATTCCACCAAGTTAAGGCTGTCCCTCTCAACCTTGATTTTGCTACCTTAACCTTTTGTGCTTCAATTATTCCATCACATTCAAAATGGTTTTCTAGACCTTCAATCCACTCTATAAGAGCATCTGGATCCATCTTTCCATTGAAAAGAGCCACTCCCTCTAATATTTTACCACTCATAGCTCTCAAAGCTTTCAAGAATGGTTCTTGCTCAATAACAGGGTCATGTATGGGAACCTCATCTTCTATGGCCACCATTTTACCCTGATCTCCAACCTTATCATGAACTTCTTCAGTTTTGACTTCTACTTCAGCTAGTTTCATTGCTAGTTGATCCAATATTTCTTTGAGTACCCTATTTTCCTCTTCTTGGTCTTCTACCTTCTTGGCTAACTTAGCATTAGTCACCATGTTTTCCTAATGATCCTTTTCTCCTGAATCTTTTGTTGGCTCTGATACCACTATGATAGGGAGATTGCTAGGTAAGTGCTCAAAAGGCCAATTTTGGTCAAAAGGTTACAATAGGAAACAAAAAGTATTGTTTGTGTTTGCTCCTTATGTTTGCAATACCAATATTAGTTACAATTGTCATATCTCTGTACAAGTCTTCACCATCAACCTCCCTTTTTGGTAAAAGCTCACACCCTTGCTCAAACTTACTCCAATTCCTCACTCCACCCATCTACACATTTCTCAATTTCGATTCTTTTGAAATTCAACTTACTGTTTTAGAGTGCATTAGGAAACTCCAACATGGTCATGTAGAGCAACAAGGTTTACTCAAGGTTTGACAATCAAAACTTAGTTTAAGGCCCCCATAGCCTTTGGCTTACTCAACTCACCAACAAAGGGTCAAAATCTCCAAATGAGACTATACACTATCCAAGGTCCCAAATTTCACTTGTTTTACTATTTTAGAATGATCTCACAAATTTTCATGAGTCCTAAACTCCTCCTTGCAATCGGGTTCATGCTTTTTGACAAAAAATAGTCAAAAGGGCTACTAGCTCGTGGAGGCCTAATTGGCCTAGTTTTGCTCACCTTGCCCAACGATGGGCTTCTTGACCATGGGAGATGATTTGGACAGTGAGGAATAAGTCTTAGCAAAGAGATTTTTGTGGTTTTAGGCTCAGAGAAGTGGTCTTACTATCTAACCTCATTTTTAGGCATGTATGTAGGGTTTTGGAGCATAACCACTGTGTTTGCATCCTTGTTCACCAATACAAGTGCCTAGATATTCATAGAACCTCTTTTATGTCTTCAACATGTGTCCCCTGCCTCTACCACACAAACATTATGCCAAACACTTGGCAACAAACTGAGAAAATAAGTGAAATTGCCACTATCACTGTCAAAACACTGCCCTTTACCAGTCAATTGTTGCTACACCTTTGGATCTGCATAACAAGGAGTTTTAACTAGAAATATACCTCAATGAGGTCTGAAAAACATTAATGAATTTTCCTATTACATTGCCTTCACAATTACAAGGCTTGGTTAATGCTCTTGAAGCATTCCTTGAGATATTTGACAATGCAAATCACAAAACAGTGAACTTGCTGCCAGTTACAAAAATTGATAAAACTTGCAAATTACAAACTTGTCAACTGTTGAAGTTGAATCAAGCTAACTTGTAACACTTCTCAGACTCCTTGCTTGGCAACTTTAACACTTCAATGCATTTTGATTACAAGACTTTGAGTTTTCAAGAAGGATATTAGTCAAGTTCCAAAACTTGTCTAATCTTCACTCAAATTTGTCCTCCAACCATAGTTCTGACTCAAAAGGAAATATATACACAATGTACATGCATAAATCAACTTGACCCAATCCATTTTGGTGGGAGCCCAGGCCTGGATTAGTCAAGTTGTGGCATTTTCCAAACCCAAACCCTTGACAGGGTAGTGAGCACACAAAATGGAAGAAATTTTATTTCACCGACTTGCAAAAGAAAAAACCAGTGCAATGATCACTTGAGGAGAATTGAATAATAAATAGGCACACTTTCCAAAAGGTACATTATGGACAAAGAGTGCTACAGTACGGATTGTTACTCCAAGGAAGGAAAAAATAGTGAGAAAAACCAAAATTTCATTTCTATTAAGATTCTCTTGTTAATACAATCACCAACCTTTCTCAAGGAAAAGGGAGACCTTTTTATAGTAATTCCAATTATTTATCAAGCCATGTATGGACATGAGGCTTCCACAACTGCATTGTATTAGAAAAATCCAAAAAATGACAACTTTGACAACTTTTTCAAGCCCAAATGACAACATTTCTTGTTCCAAAAGACATTTTTGACAACCTAACCTCATCAACTTATCCAAACATCTAATACATGCTTAAAACCACTTAGTAAACATGTTTCAATGCTTTGGAAAGCATTTGGAGACCCTTAAGGCAATTTTGCACATTTTTGCCAAATTTGTCAACTCAAAGCCTGAAAGGCAAAACTTGACCTCTTGAGCCTAAAATGAGATCAAAACCACTAGACAAGACACATAAAAACATAAAACAACATTATAAACCTAACACAAGACATTAAAAACATGAAATCATAAAATACTCAAAAAGGAGAGTTTTACTCAACTGGGTGCTCTTGCACCAGGATGCTAGAGACCCAGACGGAGAATTCATTTTCTCCTGACTGTTGATCCATATGTGCCCTCTTTTTTTGACACTGCAATATATATGTGTATTTATTTTTCATGGTTCTCTTCATACCTTTTGTGGCGGCGGATAAACTATATATGATCCTCTTTTGATGGTGCTAGTTACTGTTAGTTGACATTGCTTTGATGAACTTTGATACTGTGCATGTTTGATGCACTCCATGCTGGTCTTTTGATGTACTTGATACTTTATGTTTAATTTAAAAAATTACTGAGAGATCTAATTAATTTATTATAGTTATTTGATTAATTGATTTAATAGTTAATTAGTTCATTTAGTTCATTTCTTATATTCAAACACATAAAAGAATGTAATCTATTTAGTTGCATATAAATTAAATTAGCTAAACATTCAAGAAATATTTAATTATGTTGAGTTAGAAAGTGAAATATAATATACTAAATTAAATTATTTTATTTTATTATTAATTAATTGTTATTAAAATTTAATAAATTCATTATTTTATAGTATCCCAACAAATAGCAACATTTCATGTAGTATGTGCAAGTATTTATAAGATTCAAAAAGCATACACAATTTGTTCCAGAAACATTTCACAAACTACATTTCAATAAATACTATTATTTTTTTTGAAATTAACCTAAAGATGGAGGGAAACCAACCATGCTAAGTAGAATTAGGGGTTATTTCTACACTACATAGTAGAGAAATTCAACCTGTTTTCTTGTCAAGAATTATTTATATACATTTTTCTTACTAATCAATAGACTAAGACAATATTTATAACATGGACAAAGAACCCATCACAAGAATTAAACCAAAGGATTTTCAAAATATGTTGCTTTCCCAACCTAACACTATGGCATGACATTGCTTTGGCCAAGAAATAGCTATAAGAGAATGATGTGCTGGACATTTGCACAATTGGGTTACAAATAAAATGAACATGCCTCACCATAGTAGTTTGGAAATGCACTCCATCAATATGTTTTTTGGACATGTGAAGTGCACCATCATGTTGGTGTGCATATTCTTTAGAAACAAAGACTCAAACCATCTAGCCAAAGCTTGTCTTCCTTTGTTACATATGATCATTAACAAGGAAGTACGAACCTATGGAGATCCTTTAGCGAAAGTTCACAAAAGCTAAGAATTGTGGAGATTTATACATTAAATCATATCTAATCAATGTAGTACACATATGCAATTTTAGCCTCAACTATTGAACATGACACTAGACATTTAAGGTATGTGAGTGCATGTTATTTCTAAAGAGCTTAATGAAAATAGGTATTAAAGTGAAACTCAAATCATAAGCGATAAATTGTAAGTTATTGTATATTAGATAATCTATCTAAGAAAACTACGGTTGGAATGAATGCAGTGTTAGCAATACGACTCAAGGATAACTTGTGGCCTAGAGTTTTTATCCTAAATATACCCTAATTGTGGGAATTTAATTATTCCCCCTTTCTAGCCATGTATGTATTTCTTAAAATTTCTAAATATGAAATCCAGTTGTTGAATTCAATAGTTTCAAATTGTATTTCTTATTGCTCATGTTTTTAAATTATTTTGGTCTCAATGGAGAACCATAATTTTTAGTAACCAATAAAATAGTATTTTGATGGTTGATTAGAAGATTCAAAATAAAAGGGGAAGTCTTTCTTTATATCATCAACCCTTTAATATTGCTTCTTCCAACCAACTAGTACAATCTTAATTCTCAAGTTGTTGAACCTATTGTATACACATAAAAATTGGCTATGAGTGATTAAATAAATATTTAATAATTATTCTTCTATTAAATAGTTAATTTGAAAAGATTAATTTATTTAATTCATTTTCATGTCTTTCTATTAATTAATTTATTTATCTTATTCCTCTAATTAATTAAATATCTAATATTTAATTATCCTATTCTTCTAATTAATTAAATATCTAATATTTAATTATTCCTCTAACCAAGTTAATTAAATATCTAATATTTAATTATCTCCTCCAAACAATTAAATATCCAATATTTAATAGTTATTCTCCTATCCTATAGTCTCAAATATTAAATAATTCTAAATTATTTAATCCCTTATCCAACTCATCATCCATCTCCACTTCATCTTCCCTTTTCCAACTCATCAAACATGTGGCTAAGGAAATAAATATTAATTCATCATTTATCTTCAACCTCCAAAATTAATGAAAATTGTGTACGTACACATATTTCATAACCATTTCTTATATTCTCTCCAACACCCTCTACATCTTAGGAAGGACTTGAGTCCACTTGTCCTCTCATACCTAAATTTCCTCCAACCATCCCTAGATTCCCTCAGTAAACAACTCAATCAAGGTGAGATGAGTGACACTTGTCTTTTCTTTCCCCCTTTCTCTCAACCTTCACCTTTGCTCATAGCCATCCAAATCTGCAGATCTGATCAGGACCATTGATCTGAGCCACATAATCTTATCCTCTCAAAGTCTATAAAATGAAGAGCTTCAGTTGAGAGAGAGTTAGACTTCAAGAGACTTGAAGTGTATTTTGCAAGCTAATCATATGCATCTATGAGTTTTTGAAGCAAATAGCAATAGCAAATATCATATATCATATAGCATAATCATTTTTAGCATAATCATGTAGTATTGCATATCATAGTATCAGTTAACTACAAGTTAGCAGTCCATTCTTCATATGCCATCTTGGAAGCCAACAATGCATTATCTGAGAGCACACCATCTGCAACCAAGAACAATGGAGTTAGGACACAATGAGACATAAGCCATGAAGGTAAAATAATGTTTTATTTTAGTATGTATTTCATGTAGTTTCATTGGTGGATTTTGGATTTCCTGTATGCATTTCCATTGTATTTTGTGAAACTAACTTATTACAGGTAACATTCTGAGGATGAAATTCAAGCTCACACATTTTGGTGCCCACTGTGGGGCTGGACCTTGCATATACCTTTAAAAATCTCGCAAAAAGTTAAATCAACACATTTGTAATGCAGATTCATGCATGTGTGAATTCTGACAGTGCTTTTGTTCGACAGGTTAACCCATTTGCATCATAGGTTAGCGCATATGTCATGCAGGTTAGAGCTTTTGTTTGAAAAATGACGCATTTGCATCATAGGTTAGCGCATATGTCAAAGAAATCGCGCTTTTGTATCTACAGAGTAGCGCTTTTGTAGTCTAAGTTAGCGCTTTTGATCTGCAGGTTAATGCTTTTGAACAGAAAGATAGCGCATATGTTAGGTTATCGCTTTTGTTTATAAAACTGACAAAATTTTCTTGCAGGTCCGAATGTCCAAGAAATCAGATTTGTCAGATTACTAACACGCGTGTGCAGGATGGCATTTAGAGCAAATTCTATGCATTTTATCATCTAGCTAATTAAAAGTTCATTTGGGAAGTAATATATCATATCTTGTTCACCTAGTTTAACTAAGAGGATGAATTGACAACATGCAACTTACATTTTTTGTATTTTCTCTAAAATAGTTATAGACTTTTAAAAGGGCTAAAATGAACACCATGCTTGTTGGAACAACATCTCCAAATAGGACGTAGCCAATAGTTGCTTTGAAAAGGATAAAAAGAACACTTGTATTCTGTATCTCGAAAGTGGTAGGTATATGCTCTCCCCTTAATTGGGTGTCCAAAAAGTCAAACCCACTCTTTTACGCTTTCTTTACTTTCAAGCAATTAAATCCTTTTAGAGGGTCTGCCTTCTCGAGTTGCCTTGAGGGGGCCAGTGAGAGGGGAACGACCTAAAGTGGAAACGGGCTAATACCGAGTCCTTCCAATCCACTATAAATAAATCGTGTTTGTGATGAAAGTCCCAAACAAAAAGTGCTGATAAATTCATACCGACACTATGTTTCCCCATAGACCCTATGGAGCGTAACCTCTATAGGCTGGGAACCTTATGTATTTACTGAGCTGAAAGTGTTGCACGTATGGCCACATGACCGAAAGCCTTTAATAAAAATGACTTGTACTAGTTGCCAAAATCCTTCTAGTCATTGGCGTAGGAGGTCGGACCTCTGAAGCAACTCACATACATACGGTTCTTAGTAGAGATATAAAGTTTTCCATGGGGAGATTTCATGGAAATTGGTGCTTGGCTGCCCCAAAGAAGTGAGTGCCGAGGGTGGAGCCAGTGGGGTCAAGCATCTAAATATCTGCTTTGAATAGCGTAGCCTCGGGGGAAACTCCACATGAGATTCAATAACTATTGTCTCAGCCTATCATAGGGATTGTACTTGTTTGTGCATTTTGTTTATTAAACATTGTGTCTTCTATGTCTGTAACATGTTCCAAATGGTCAAAAATTGACGAAAATTATCATCTACAAGAGAGCAAAAATCTAACAAATTTCTAAAAAAGTTTGATCAAAAGGGTAATACAAAAGCTTTTCAACACTTGAAACACTAGACCCAAAATCAAAGTGTCAAAACATCAATGTCAAAATAATTCTTGAAGTAGGTTTGTCTCTAAACCATCACATACTTTTCAAACTAGCTCAAACAACTAGGTTACTAATCCAACAAGTTATACTCAAAAGGTTCTATAAACATCAACATTTAACAAGCTATCGGTTCAACTATCTTGAGTGCGAAAAATCAACATCTTTGTCAAGTTTCTCATCAGGATAATCAAATCCTCTATCACAAAGCTTGATTAAATCTATACTAGGTTCCTAATCTTGGATACATCTTTCCTATTTTGAACCTAGGTTATATCAAAACCAAAATTGCACCAACTTTGGAATCAAACAAACTTGTGAATTGTCAAATGCTTATATGACTTTTAAGTAACACCTTAAGAAAAGAAAACCTAGTTATAAAGCTACTCAGAAAAGGATAAGATTCTTGTATATCAATCGCAAGATCTTATTGAAACATAGGTCATTCTTACACCGTTTTCATCACTACTTACGTGGCTACGGTACAAAATTTGACGGTGAAACTCTACAAAGACGTGCCTTTCAACAAAGAGACACTTTATCCCAATGAACAAACAATAGTGGTGAGATCAACAAATCATATCTTCCTAAACCAATAATCACCTATTGACTTTGTCCTTTGGGAATTTCAACAACATTGAAATAATCACATGCCAGTTTGGACTAGAGCCCAACGTGAGCAACTTAGAAAACAACAACAAATGGAGGAAGAAGATACTCCTGTATTCCACACTTTTGGATTTACCGTTGTTGACGAAGAAGCAGTTAATAGCACCATTAGAGACCTTGAGCAAGATTTCAAATTTGATAGGCTAATAGAAAAATTGTTGGCAAAACAAAAAGAAAAATATCTCTTGATGTTGGAAAAATCTGGAGCTAAACTACCACAAGACTTTAACATGGAAATCTTGAAACAAGACGCAGAGACAAGTAACACCCAAAACACAGATGATCCAAATAACGGGGACATAAACAAAGAAAGTAATGGAGAAACAAGGAAAGAAAGGTATGATAAAAGAAAAGAACGTAGTGACAAAAAGACTCACGAAGAAACAAGAAGAAACTATGTAGATAATCCCTTATCAAACGTTACTCAACAAATACAAACTCTTCAACAACAAATACAAGACATGCAAAATGGGACAAGCTCCAAGAAATATTCATTAGAAGATATATGCCCATATCCTTTTGATAAAAATCTGAATATGATACCATTACCGCAACATTGTGAGATTCCTAAACATGACAAATATGATGGAAGATCTGATCCTCAAGATCACATTAGGGAGTTTTGTACTATGAGCATGAAATTTTCTCATGATGAAACTTACCTTATGCATCTTTTTCCTAGGAGTTTAAATGGACAATCAATGGAATGGTTTTCAAGATTACCATTCGGAATCAAATCCTTTGAAGAACTTGTGAATAGGTTTATTTCACAATATTCCTACAATATAAGGAATGAAATAACAATGCTAGATCTTTGCAATGTTAAACAAAAGAATGTTGAATCCTTTATGATTTTCTTACAATGATGGAAACACATGTTTAATAGGTATCCCCGAGATGTACTTGATCAAGAAAAAGTGGACATATTCATTGATAATCTTATCAGTGAAACGAGTTATTGACTAAGGATGCAATGTCCTCCCTCTTTTGCCAAAATGACCGAGAATGGACTAAAAATAGAGAACGCAATGGTAAATAAAGGAGAACTAAAACTTTAAAATAATTCATACAACAACAACGACAAACCCAAGTTTTGGTCAAAGAATAGGAATGTCTGCAATGAAGGGAATGACGATAATAGTAATACAAAACAACAACAACCAATTTTCAATCTATCAAGTCAAAACCCAAGCAATAACAATCCAGAAAATAACAAAGTTAAGTCCTTTTTCTCCAATCCTCGAAGAAAATTCACAAACATTGGAGAATCTTTAGAATCAGCTCTAAAAACTTTACTTGCTAATAAATTGATTGTTTTGCTGGAAACAAGAAATTATGAACCACTAGTCAAGCCCAATTGGTGGAATGACAATCATTTTTGCAACTATCATCGGAATAAAGGACACTTAACAAATGATTGTCAGAGATTGAAACACCTTATCCAAGATCTAATCGATAATGGAACCATTACAGTGGATAGCCATAAAACGAACGAATCACACTTGGCTTTCAAAAATCCACTCCCAAATTATGACAAAGGCGAATCGTCCCAATTAAAAGATGACAAAGGAAAAACCAAGGTGAATTACACTTATACATATAATGATGTGATAAATGTAATCATTGTTAACGAAAATTCATCTTCAGAACCAATCAATGTTATCACGAGAAGCAAAGCAAAGGTTACCTTTCTAGGTGTAACAAAAGATCCAACACCCAATCCACTGTCAATACAATTTAGTAGAGCAATTACAACGAATACCTGCTCAAATATCAATTTTGGAACTTCTCAAGCTTTTACCTATGCATAAGGACATTTTGGAGAAAACTTTAGTGGAAACAACAGTTTCAAAAGATTTGGATATAGATCAGTTCCAAAATATGGTAGGACACCTCATAGCTCCTCATTGCTTATCATTTTCTGAAAATGATGACGCATCCTTGCAACATCCTCGTAATGCTCCCTTACATGTTGAAGTCTCCATAAATAAAACTCGTGTCAAACGTGTGCTCATAGATGGAGGAGTTGGATTAAACATTTGTGCATTAAGTTTGATAAAAGCTTTGGGATATTCAGAGAATGCAGTAGACCCGAAAGAGAAAATAACCATCAAGGCTTATGATGAAGCATAACATTCTTCTAAAGGGATTGTTGTGCTACCAATAAAGATAGGACTTGTGGAAAAGGATACATTGTGTCAAGTTTTAGATTTGAACCTCTCCTACAATATTCTTCTGGGAAGATCATGGATTCACAAGATGCAAGCAGTTCCTTCTACATATCATCAATGTGTAAAATTTCCTCATGAAGGAAAAGAAATCACTATAATTGCAGGTTCCAGTCAATATTGCAATAATTTGAAGCCAACACAAGATACAAGAGTTCCACATAACAGAGAATCAGTAGATTCTACCAAAGAAATTCAAGCAAAGTTATGGGAAAATTTTGAAGAAAAGCTCAAGTTAAATGATGAAGGAATGGGAAAGTATTCTTTGCAAAATTTTCCACTTTCCCCTAAGTCATATGGGAAACCTACAGATATTCAATCAAAGGCATCAAGAAAATCAAAACATATGTTTAAAGGAACCTTTGTTAGTGCTGGAACTCTTGAAGAGGAAAATGAAGGCAAAGATATTTTTGGTTGGTTATACAAAGATGAAGATAAAACTATAGCAATAGCAACAGAAGTCAATATTCCCATAAAACAGTATGGCAAAGGATATGAAATCATGCAAAAAATGGGATATGAAGGAAAATGACCAATTGGTAAAGCAACATCAAGGTATTTTAGAACCTATTTATCCACACTCACAATCCACAGAAGATAAATCTGGGCTAGGATATCTGAAGTCTAATCAAAAGTAACATAATCATCAACAACAAAAATGGAGAAAGAAATCAGTTTCTAAAGAAGAAAATTGGCAAGAAAAGCTACATCAAGCGACCGAAACAGTAACCAATAAACAAAAGAAGCAAGAAGAACATGAGAAGAAAGAGGAGGAGATCATCATCCAAGGTGAAGAAAAATCTTGTCAACAAGTTCTGAAAATACAAACAAAGGCAAAATCTTCACAAGATATTCTGAAAGCAGTAAACATAGAGATGGCAGAAATCAGAGAACTCTTTGCACCATACGACATTCCAGTATGGTATAGTGGAGTATTCTTGGATCAGGATTCAAAAACAGACTCCAATGATTATGAATGGAGTCCAAATGTCTTATCCACTACATCAAGTAAAGAACATAATGAAGATCAAGTAGCTATCACGAAAGAAGACTTGTCTATAGCAAAACAAAAGATGAAGTTAGAAAGAAGGCAAGAAAAACTCAGAATCCAGAGAAAAGAGGCATATGCAAAAAGGAAAGGAAATGACAAAGACAGAGAAGCAATGCCATAGGAAGCACAAACACGGATCAGATATGGAAGAACCATGGAAGAGCTAAGAGATAGTCAAGTTGGACTAACTATTAGTCCAGAAGAAGTTGAGTTTGAAAGGAGACAAAATCTATTAAAAGAATCCACTTCATCATGTGCACAAATATGTCAACTCCAAAATGCAAATCAGGTCAATCAAGAAGGAATTTGCAGTATCAAAGATGTGTGCGTGGATATAATCCATTCATTTAAGGGACAAACGTCAATTGAGGGACCACTTGAATGTGAACTACCAAATGCTAATATTAATCTTGTTAAGACTAATTCGGAAACGCTTGAGAAAGACAATTCTCAAAAACATTTAATCTATGACAATACCTATTATATGCCAAGCTATGATCATTATGTCATGAACGTTGAAACACCTAATGATGACAGTGATTATGATTTACCCTTCTACATCCCAAACTAATTGATTGGGATAATTTAGACAACCCCAAACTAAATGTCTTTTCCAATGATCATGACTTAGCCGTGTACCTTAACATTGTTGAACCCATCCATCCTAAGATATCTTCTATTGCAGAATCAAGTGATGTTTCTCATAGTCAGGAGAATGCCAAATTTTCTAGTCACAAAAGAGAAATAAAATAAGGAAAGAGACCTATTATTGAAAACCATTTCATGGCAATATTAGATCAATCAAAAGAGAAAACAAAGGGCGTATCTGATGGTGAAAACCTCCTAGAGGCACTAGAAGATGGAAAGTTTGACATTTTTCCTGCATATTTTCAAGAGAGATCTACTATTCTGATAGAACCAACAGAAGCAGTAAAAATTGATACATCAAAAGATCCTAAAATACTTCATTTTGCTGCCTCATTATCAGAAAGAGAGAGGAAAGAGTACATGGAATTCTTTAAGAAAAGACAAATAAATTTTGCTTGGTCTTATGCAGATATGCTTGGACTTAACCCAGATCTTATCATGCATCATCTTAATGTGGATTTAAAAGCAAAACCTGTTAAGCAGAAGCTAAGAAAGATGGATCCACATATTGCTCTCCTTGTCAAAACCGAGTTCAAGAAACTATTAGAAGTGGGTTTCATAAGACCAGTTGCTTATCCAGAATGGGTCTCAAGTATCATACTAGTATCAAAACCAGATAAGAGCATAAGAGTCTGCACAGATTTCAAAGATCTAAATAAAGCATGTCCAAAAGATGATTTCTCGTTACCAAACATTGATATCATAGTGGACTTATCAGCAGGCCATGAGATGTTTTCTTAATGGATGGCTTCTCAGGATATAATCAAATAAGAATCGCACCTGAAGATCAAGAGAAGACAACTTTCACCTGTGCATGGGGAATGTACTACTGGAATGTTATGCCATTTGGGCTTAAGAATGCAGGAGCGACTTATCAAAGGGCTATGACGATAATTTTTCATGACATGATGCATACATTCATGGAAGATTATGTCGATAACATACTTGCAAAATCTCACACAAGAAAAGAACATTTGAACATTTTAAGCAAGATTTTTGATAGGTTGGAAAGATATCAATTGAGATTAAATCCAAAGAAATGTGCATTTGGAGTAACCTCTGGAAAGCTCCTTGGATACATTATATCAGCTCATGGCATCGAAGTAGATCCTGGAAAAGTTAAAGCTATCATGGAGATGGAGTCACCCAAGAACATAAGTCAATTGCGATCTTTACAAGGAAGGTTGCAATCAATCAGGAGATTTGTTTCTCAAATGGCTAATAGATGTCTTCCATTTACCCATCTTCTACATAAAAATGTTCCATTCAAATAGGATACAAAATGTGAAGAAGCTTTCTTGCAAATAAAAGAATATCTTATGAGTCCTCCAGTACTGATATCACCAACCAAGGGGAAACCATTGCTACTCTATGTCTCAGCAACAAGTGTATCATTAGGTGCTCTCCTAGCTCAACATGATGATGAAGGAAAAGAAAGAGAACTTTATTATATCAGTAGAACGCTTGTTGGCTATGAGTTAAATTATTCCCCAATTGAAAAGATATGTCTAGCAGTTGTATTTGCAACCCAGAAGCTATGACATTATATGTTGATTCATTCTGTAAAACTAATAGCAAAGATAGATCCGCTCAAATATCTATTGAGCAAGTCAACATTGATAGGGAGACTAGCCAAATGGGTTATGATACTGAGTGAATTTGACATAGAATATGTTGACCGGAAAGCTATCAAGGGACAAGTCATTGTTGATCAATTGGCTGATGCACCTCTACATAATAACATGCCTTTGCACATCGAATTTCTTGATGCAGATATCTTGACAGTAAGTACAAACTTTTGGGAATTGTACTTTGATGGTTCTTATACTCAATATGGATCAGGTGCATGAATATTTTTCATCACACCTCAAGGACACACAATTTCAAAATCATATAGACTACGATTTCCATGCACCAATAATACTGTAGAGTATGAAGCATTGGCTATAGGGCTTAAAATGGCCATTGAATGGAATATTAAAGAACTACATGTCTATGGTGATTCACAACTTGTCATAAATCAAATAAATGATGAATAATGAACAAAGGATGATAAGCTTATGCCATACAAATAGCTGATAGAGGAATTTAAAAGACACTTCAAAGAAATCACATTCACCCAGATTCCCAGAAATGAGAATAAAGCAGTAGATGTGATGGCTACAATAGCATCTCTCTTGCAAAATAAAGAGAATCAACAACATTACGAATTTCTCGTGGAAGATATCTTAACCCCTACCATCCAATCCCAACATACCTATCGAATTTTCCATATATTAGGAACCAGTGAATCCTTATACGGTCAAAGCTACCAATATTTGAAAGATCATATCCTTCCTCTAGAATTATCTCATAATCAATGAAGAAACTTTATCCGTCAGTCCTCTCGCTATACCATTATTGCTGATATCCTATATAGACATGGTCTAGATGGTACATTGTTGAGGTGTCTTGAAAAAGATGAATCTGAGAGAGTTCTTAATGAAATTCATGTGGGTATTTGCAGTACACACTCAAGTGGTTTAACATTGGCTAAGAAACTTATCTGTATGGGTTACTTTTGACCTACTATGGAAAGAGATTCATTCACCTACACTAGAAAATGTAAACAGTGTCAGATCCATGGAAATCTAATCCATGCACCAACACAAGAGTTATATCCTATGATAGCATCATGGCCATTTTCACAATGGGGCCTTGATTTGGTAGGAAAGATCAATCCTTCATCTTCTAATGAACATAAGTTCATTCTAATTGCTACTGAATATTTTACTAAGTGGGTTGAAGCAATGCCTTTAACAACAGTGATAGGAAAATAGATATCATCATTCATCTTGAATTATATAATCTGTCGCTATGGCGTTCCTATGACCATTATCACTGATAATGGAAGACCATTCAAAAATCAAGATGTGAAAGAACTATGTGAATAGTTTCATATCCAACATAGGTTCTCTACTACATATTATCCATAGGGAAATGGTCAAGCTAAGGCATCAAACAAAACTATCTTGAAAATCTTGAAGAAAACAGTAAATGAAGTTGGAAAAGACTGGCACATTCAGCTAAATCCTACTCTTTGGGCATACCGAACTAGCGTCTGCACTCCAATAGGGGCAACTCCATATTGTTTGGTCTATGGATCAAAAGCTATATTACCTATAGAAGTAGAGATACCTTCTCTACGTGTATCCTTGCACGGTCTTATACCAGAAGAAGAACAACGAGTCTCTCGACTCCAAGAACTAGAACTGATTCAAGAACGTCGCCAAAATGCAATAGAACATTTGAAAGTATACTAACAAAGAATGGCAAGAAGCTATAACCACAGAGTCAAGCCGCGTTTTTTCCAGATTGGAGATATAGTTCTAAGGGAGAATCCGAGAAATCAGCAAGATCGAGAAAAGAAGGGAAAATTTGAACCAAATTGGCTAGGACCTTTTGTCATAGTAGCAACATATGGAGCAGGAGCATACAAGTTATCTACTCTTGAAGGTGATTGGTTTGATGAATCTATCAATTCTATCCATCTTAAGAAATTCTATGCTTGAGATATAAAGTCCTGAAAAAATCAATAAAAAGCATATAAATTCCTGAAAAAAAATCAATAAAAAGCATATAAAGTCTTGAAAAAAAAATCAATAAAAAGCATATAAAATCCAAAAAATGCAATAAATTTAGATAGTGAAAACCTGGTAAACAAACGCTATCTAAAAATGTGAGTTCCTCCATCCATGAGATCGCTTTGAACACCTATCCACTCCATCCTATCGCATCTATCGTTGCTATCTATTGCTAGCTTATCCATTCCATCTTTCACATCCATTGCTCTGAACCATTTAGCAAGAAATATGCAGCTTACCAACAGTTAACCAATATTTGACATACTTGTCGTAGTCACTATCTTAGATTTTGTCAGCATCGATCAATCTGCATTTGTATCCCGCGGTGGTTTGGATCTTGATCAATTCATATATCCATAATAATTTTTGTTTCTGCTGGGGGCAAAATCCAAATTCCTTTTGCTAAGGTGATCTTTTGAATTTTTGAAAAATCCAAAACATTCAAAAAACTTAGAAAAACCAAAAAAACATCTAGGGTTTTGAACCAGATAAAAAACAACAAAGCAACAAAAATCAAAGCATTTCATAACAATTGAATCGTCAAACTTAGAAAATGAAGAATCAACCAGCAAGCTATAAAGGATTATCAAAGATCATTCATTAAGATGATTATATCAGTTAATGACCATAAGAACATGTGAATGACATACAAGATTCAGTGTTTATATCTTGATTTTATTGCTAATCATGTACTCTATGCAATTCAAGGATGTTAATGACTAGAGAAGCTATGAAGGGGCATGATTATTTTCTTTGATTGTTGTTTGTGGTTTATCTCTTACTACGGTATGAACTTGTCTCAAGATATGATCGGCAAAAGATCAAGGAGGACGTTCCAAGTCATGCATGAAAGGAGATACTCCTTGTTTGTTTTGCAAGCAATACTCAGGTCAACTTGATCCATTATATCAAGCTTCTTGTATTAACTTGCTATATCAAAATCCATGTAAGGAATACTCAGGTCATCTTGAATTATTATGTCAAGTTGCTTGTATTTTCTTACAACATTTTAAAGCTCAATGATGAAATCAAGCACTGTTACAAGATCACATATGAAGAATGACAGTACAATTTTTAGTTAGATCATTTCATTAGCTCATTATTCGTCTGCATTATAAGCATTCATTTGTCAGTTGCATTATAATCATATCATTTCATTAAACAGATCAACGGTCATAAATAAAGATTGAGTATACTTGGACAAACAAAAATAATTTGCATTTAATCATTATAGGTGCATTTTAATCATCATTCATTTCATTTAGTTGCATTTTATCATTGCATTAGTTTGCATTTAATTGTGTGCATCTCATTTATCATGTAGTGTATCATCATTGTTATTTGCATTATCATTTTTGTAACGATCATTTAGTTGCATCTTTGCACTTAGATTCATAATCATCATAAACATTACATAAAAACTCAAAAATATTTCATATAGATCATTTGCATTTACATAATCATAAATCAAAAGAAAATCAATCATTCATTTGCATTCCATATAGATCAGTACATTTGCATCATTTAAGATAGAAATCATTTTCATTTGCATCCAAGATCATCGAAAATTAAAACAAAAACATATAATCACTACATCTATATAATCAAAGCATATAGATCATCAAAGTATAAAGCATCATCATCAAATAGAGTAACATGCATATAAATCATCATCATCATATAGAGTGCATGTCTGCATATAGATCATCATAAAATAATAAAAAGTCCAAGTATAAAATGATATCAGATAAACAATACAAATGCCTCATCAAATGCAAATCAAGTCAAGGCTGTCCTGTACCACTACCACCTGACTTTGTCCGTCTCTGTGGCTGTGGGCAAGAAGATCCTCTAGATGCCTATCTCCCATGCTCCCCACTCCTCTGAGGAGGTCCCATGACCCCACCACTACTAGTATCCATCAGCACGGTGGTATGATAACTACCAGCTCTCTGGCTCTCTGCAACTGCCTCCTCATATCATCGTCGCCAGTGGGAAGTCTCCTTCCTGGCCCGAACTAGTGCTCTAACAGTATCCGCTAAGAGAGTACCTGATCCAACCTATTGAATATGATCAAGAAGACCCTAAGTATCATGTTGTCTCCTAACAGCTCTATCCCACTCAATAATAAGAGTCTGTACCTGTGCTTGAAGTTGATCAATCTATGCTCTCAGACTGTCAATAGTATCCTGCCCTGGCACATCATGCTTTGGTATAACCACATCTGGCATATCATGCACTAGTGCAACCTACTTTGGTACATCTTGCTATGGTGCATGAATCCCAATCCCCTCACCACCAACCTGTCCAACTGCTGGAATCTTGGTCTGAGTAACTCTTTGCACTCGTCGTCTAATCAGGGGAACATGATCCTTAAGATCCTCATCATCTCCACCATGTGCTGCAATAACTCAAGGATTTGGTTGAATATGTCTGAAATCAATGCCTCTCCCGCAACCCCCATCGAGTCTAGTCACCTTGCCTCTTGTCAATGGCAACCCTCTCAGTGATCTCATACCAGTCTTGCATGCTCTCTCCCAATCCCTCCAACATCTCTCCCACCCATAGGACGTGGTCTCTCAATGCTGTCAGCCGGTCCAAATGGTCCTCCATAGACTCGTAATCGACCTCCCCTCCGTCCAGGTCCCCTACCACCACCTCCTCCATCCCCACCATCATCTCCACCTCCCCCAACCTCATGAGCAACTCTAAGCTCTCGTCTCTATCTGCGTCTCCTAGAAACTGGATCATCTGAGTCATCCTCATCATCTCCTGAACTAGGAGGGGGATCTGTTGGATCAGTAATATGAGGAAATGGATGAGCTAATATATACTGGGCATAATCTATAGTAACCCTTGGATCAAGAATGTGTAATCTCATATCATAAGCCACTCTTGGAGTAGCAACAAACTCTATACGAGCAATCTCAAATGACAATGATGGTCCCCAATCTCATCTATCTCTATAACGTCGAGCATATATCGTCACACCAGTAGGCATAGGCTAGATGATACCAAACTGTCTCAAAATCCAACCAATCAACTATCACTCAACAATAAACGGTGTCCGACCAATGAGATATCTACTCTCCATAATACATGGTAATGTCTGTGCATCATCCATCCATGGCTCACAATCAAGATATGGTCTCCAAGTGATGTTGTCCAATGAATCAAGCACCCAACGCCAATACTCCATCTTACTTAGCTTATGTTGAGTAAGGATACCTGCATAGAAATATACATATGGCTCCCTCTCTCCATGAACTCTGTGATGGATAGGCCGGGTAACAACAATGTGCTCCCAACACCAAATCTGCAATAAAGTGCATCCAGTAGATAAACTCGCACTCTCATCATACACTACTTGATGAAGATCATGATATAAGTGTGCCAACATGCAAACACCCCACGCATATCGAGTATAATGTTGAATCATACTAAGGAGAATCTCACCCCATCCAACAGAAAAACCTCATGATCTCCTATCAGGACATATAAATCCTCTAATCAAACTAGCAAGAATAACAGGAAGAGCTTCATAATACATCACCATATCAACCCATCAGATCTATCCTCTACCAATGCTCTCATCAGCAAACACAACTCTGCAAGCCTCTGTCCCAACCCGATCCTGATAATAATACTGCACAAGCTCGCCAGTCACTAGGATATGCAGAATCCTGTAGACATCCTCTAGAGTCACACTAATATCACCCGTTGACAGGTGGAAAGTGTTATGCTCGCTGTGCCATCTCTCGACCAATGTTGTCAACAAACCTCTGTTATGTGTAATCTCAAGCATATATAACAAATGGATTAAACCACAGGCATCTATGTGACTAATCTCATCCTGGGTCAAATCCGGAACTAAATGATGCACTGCGGGTAATTTCTCCCGACACTGGAGAACATCAAGTTTCTCCTATTTTGTCAAGAGAAATCAATAAAATCAAATTGAATCATCAAATCTATCTATCAAATCAAATTGAATCATCAAATCTATCTATCAAATCAAATTGAAGCAACTTACGCTGTCAAAACATTGTAAAAGCTATCAATCATGGTTTTTTATCAAATACTGAGTTTACTCAAAAACTCTGCTAAGCTCTTACATCAGAAACTAAATCAGTTTCTTAGAGCTACTCAATCAATCAATCAAGCTAATCAAAGCTATCTATCAATCAAGCTAATCAAAGCTATCTATCAATCAAGACAATCAAAGCTATCTATCAATCACGCAATCACGAAATTGTTAAATCAAGACCCTATTTCATCATCAAGGCGTATTAAACATGTTAAATCTACTTACCAAAGTGATTTTTAGCTTTTGCACTTATCAAAAATATCAATTTAAGCAAAAGCGCTATCCTATTGAGCATTTACGCCCAACTACAACAAATGCGCTAAATCTAAATGCAAATGCGCTAACTTAGTGCATATACGCTATCCTTTTTAACAAAAACGCTAAAACTATAGGCATAAATGCTAATCCATGCAAAAGCGCTACCTTTCTAGGCATATGCGTTAACAAACAACACATTTACGCTACCCTATGCATATGCACTAACATCTTGAACATAAGCGCTAACATACCGAGCATATGCGCTAATCTAAGCATTTGCGCTAAACCTAGTTGCATATGCGACAAAACAAACTGCAAAAGCACTAAAATAATGCCGAAAAAATTGAAAAAAAAACAAAATACAAAAAGGTGCCTAAAACATGAAATTTTGAATTAAAATTTGAAAACAAGGCTCAGGATAAGATACATACCAGATACCCATACTCGACAGGTCACTGGTAACGCCGAACTCGCTCAAATTGATGACACTCCACCGAAATCACCATTTCGCCACTGCAACAAGAATATTTTCTCCAAAAAGCTGACAAGGATAACAATGAAGTTAAAATTAGCCTTGGTTAATTTTATATTTACTTTTTTGAAGAGTAATTAATTTCAATGGGGCAATTTAATTTGTTTTTTCCAAATGAATTTAATTGACTAAATTTTTTATCATGAGATCAATCGTTCAAATCAAAATTTTTGACAATTTTACGATCAATCTCCTGAGGGGGCACACAATCAGGATTTTCAATCTCCATCAGGCGCATTATCAAGACTTGATTTAATCTTTGAAACAATGTTGTTTTCACATCATTTCAAAGAGGGGTGAAATGTATACACATAAAAATTGGCTATGAGCAATTAAATAAATATTTTATATTTATTTAATAATTATTCTTCTATTAAATAGTTAATTTGAAAAGATTAATTTATTTAATTCATTTTCATGTCTTTCTATTAATTAATTCATCTATCTTATTCCTCTAATTAATTAAATATCTAATATTTCATTATCATATTCTTCTAATTAATTAAATATCTAATATTTAATTATTCCTCTAACCAAGTTAATTAAATATCTAATATTTAATTATCTCCTCCAAACAATTAAATATCCAATATTTAATAGTTATTCTCCTATCCTATAGTCTCAAATATTAAATAATTCTAAATTATTTAATCCCTTATGCAACTCATCGTCCATCTCCACTTCATCTTCCCTTTGCCAACTCATCAAACATGTGGCTAAGGAAATTAATATTTCTTAAATATTAATTCATCATTTATCTTCAACCTCCAAAATTAATTAAAATTGTGTACGTACACATATTTCATAACCATTTCTTATATTCTCTCCAACACCCTCTACATCTTAGGAAGGACTTGAGTCCACTTGTCCTCTCATGCCTAAATTTCCTCCAACCATCCCTAGATTCCCTCAGTCAACAACTTAGTCAAGGTGAGATGAGTGACACTTGTCTTCTCCTTCCCCCTTTCTCTCAACCTTCACCTTTGCTCACAACCATCCAAATTTGCAGATCTAATCAGGACCATTGATCTAAGCCACATCATCTTATCCTCTCAAAGTCTATGAAATGAAGAGCTTCAGTTGGGAGAGAGTTAGACTTCAAGAGACTTCAAGTGCATTTTGTAAGCTAATCATATGCATCAGTGAGTTTTTGAAGCAAATAACAATAGCAAATATCATATATCATATAGCATAATCATTTTTAGCATAATCATGTAGTATTGCATATCATAGTATCAGTTAACTACAAGTTATCAGTTCATTCTTCATATGCCATCTTGGAAGCCAACAGTGCATTGTCTGAGAGCACACCATCTGCAACCAGGAACAGTGGAGTTAGGACACAATGAGACATAAGCCATGAAGGTAAAAAATGTTTTATTTTAGTAAGTATTTCATGTAGTTTCATTGGTGGATTTTGGATTTCTTGTATGCATTTCCATCATATTTTGTGAAACTAACTTATTACAGGTAACATTCAGAGGATGAAATTCAAGCTCACACACCTATGCTTCTCCTTCCATTGAAATAATTTGAGAGCTTCAACCTATGAAGCATAATTCAAACTTGTGAAAGTGATATTGTTATTATTAATAGTAGTAAGTTAGTTGTTGTCATCTCAAAGGCTTTGAAAATGTCTTTATGTTTTGTATCTATACTCTTGACATGTAAATGTGTTTGATCATCTTAAAGAGATCCATCACTAAAACCATTAAAGTATATCACATAAAAGAACACATTAAATTGAAGTGAATTACATATTATTTGAATTAGACAAGGAAACCCAAATTCCAAGATCATTAGTATTTGTTCATGTTGCTAATGCAAGAAAATAATAAATGATTATGATTCTCTTTACAATGTCTCTTTCATGTACTTCTTTATAATGACAATAATGACCTAGGACTTTTCTCTAAATACACAATCTTAGAGGCTCAATTCAAAAAAATTAAAATGCAAGCTAGCAAGCAACGGTCAAATTTTGAACTTGTCAACTTTGGAAATTCTAAAATTCAATTTTTTGGATAGCAACAAGATCATGTGCATGATTCAGTCTAGGGGCCATAAGATTTTACCCATAATTCTATTCAAGTTGGGGAATTTTTTTAAAGGATTAGATTAACTCAAGAAGGATAAGGTAGTGACAACAAAGGTTACATATTGGATTCAAAACCAAGTAATCCACATAACAAGACAAATTGCATGCTAAAACTATGTATTCAAGACAATGCAAAAAAATAAAAGTAAAGAAAGAATTGAAAAGAGGAAAATTGTGCACTTTTATCTTCTACAAGGATATAACATAGTTGCCACTTGTGACCAGTTTAGCTTTGCTAGAAAATTGATTATAAAAATATTAGCTTAATCCACTCTAGAGAAAAAAAATTGAACTAATAGGGAGAGCCTCTACTTAAATTTATTTGAAAGTCAAACGACATATGTTGTCTCATTGAATTGTTATCTCAACAACTAGTGTTTTTCCTAATCTGACAATGAAATGCACTTGTTTGCTACTTTTTCTTGAGAGAATTAGGTAGTCTCAACTATTTTTTTTTTACCATAATGTATAATATATAATCTTTTCTTGAAATAGGTAAAGAACAATGTTTAAGAATTAGAGTTTTAGTTGTAGGTGAATAGCTTAGTTGAAAATATATAATCACTACTTAATGATTTTTTTTACATGGTCAATAAACCCTTGGTTTATTGGTGATATTGAATGGTTCTAAATGAACCCATCAAGGAATATGTCTTGTTGAGTGCAAGACCCCAACACCATAAGAGATGAGGTCAAGATTGTGCCTTGTTTTAGCCTAAAGACTCATGCTCTTATATTAGGTAGTTAAAATTTCCCTATGAATGATATAAAATCCTCCATAAAAATACATGAATGCTTATTTTTTCTTCCCTACATTTTTACATTTCCCTTCAAACTTTACTTCCACAAATATCTTAACATTAAAATAAAACCCAAAAAATCGCAAATAAACATAAATATATTTTTGAAATTGCAATAAAAATTTAACTAAAACAATTGTAAAGGACATATTGTGCTCATCAAATCTATTGCCCATAGTTTGGGTTCCATATTTTGTACTTTCTAAATACATAATTTGTTGTGCAAGGAACAATAGTGAAATGAGTGGCATCAAGTTGTCCTCTTATTGACTCATATGCAGTACATATTACTCCATGATGAATGATTGAGTTTGATACAAAACTTTCATATAACTCTCTATAATAATATTTTAACATAAAAATAAAACTCTTCTTACTTTACAAATTGGATCACAATATCATGGATGTAAATTTTTAGAAGGAGAATTGTATAAAAAGAGGAGCTTCTTTCTCTATGGTCTAAGCCATTTCTAGCTAAAACTTTTGCATGGCCTTGGAGGAAAAAAAAAAAAAAAAGCTAGCTCCCATCTCATCTTTAACAAGCTCATCATAGATTGCCTTACCCCACCCAAAATCCACATGTCCAAAACCAAGCTTGGTCACATAAGAAACCAAAAAACTCTCGACCACAGTTAAATCCGATCGACCTTAACTTTCATCAAGTCTATCATTGCCCGCATGTATTCGTTATTAATAACCTTTTTGACCTTGTTAATTAACTCCATTGTACAAGACAAGGGTCTGTTTGCCAACACTCCAATTTTGGTTTTAACACAAGCAAGGCGAATTAAGTTGTTGTAATATTCACGTGGAAGTGGGGGTTCTAATTTTGAGTGAGCGTTTAATGTGAATACCAACCTTCCCTCTTGATGAACGCGTCTATTCTGGCTCCAAAATGATAGTACGGATTGACTAACATGCGTGTTAGTCATGTGTTTTACACCGTCGATTTTGCAATAAACGACTACAATTGACTAACACGTTGCTATCACGCTGTACGAAAGGTCCATTTTGGAGCCAGAATAGCCATGGCCCCTCTTGATCTGCCACCATATTGATGGCTTTGGTGTGTCTTTGATCCTGTTCCAACATAATTAAATTATTGTATAAGATTTTATAGAAATCAAGACAATTCATGAATTCTCTCATTTGATATTATATCATTTTGGTGCTTTAAGCACCAACCAATCTATAATTACATAAGTGAATAGATTTCTAAAGAAACAGGACACAAAGTTCAAGACCATTGTTTTAGGATTAAGATCATTTAAAGTTTCTAGACTACAAATGTGAGGATCCAACGTGCCCATTTGATCTTGACCCATTGCAAACTACAATTCATTTACTAGATTGCCAAAGCCCCATTCTTACAAATCTAAATAATATTTTTCATTTTTTAATCACTAAATTTACATCATAAAAAATATTTCTTATTGCATATAAAATTCGTACTCTATCCAAATTTATCAATTTTATTATTTATTTAAATACTTATCTAAATTGTGATTATTGCTTCTAGATTTGAGCATGAGTCGAAATGTTGATGCAAAAACTAACATGTAATCAAATCTAGAAGCAATAATCACAATTTCATGAATTGTGAAAAACTGATGTATTTACTTATCTAAACTTGACTCAAATTGATTATAATATTGAATATTTAATTTAATTAATTAACTCTTTCTCTTGTCCCATCAAATCATGAGGACCAAAATAGATTCCATGTGGGTTATTGCAGTCAAGTATATTATGATGCATCAATTAATGGGCTATTGAAACCACTAACTTTAGTGCCAAATGAATTAATGTCTCTCATTGTGCACATGGAAAGAACATGGCTTTTATCCCAACCAAATGAGGTACTCTTCAATCTAATAATGGAAAGGAAATAAAATATTTTTTTTCAAAATATCTAGGTTATGATTGACTTAAAATGGGGTAGTGGAATTGTAATGGACACCCTAGAATGCCCAAAAACTAAACCAACTGCTGATAGGAATTTAGTCAAACAGTTTGCATCCAACTCCTTATTTCTCTATTTAATGTTTAAACCCCCTTATGGCTTCGGAAATGAAATGTTTGTTTGTTTTTAAGTCTTTGCATAGATTTGAAATCACATAACATGAACTAGAAGGAAATTACAATAATATGCAACATGAAGATTGAACTACTGCTGATATGATATTATTTCCAGAATTAATAAAATCAAATACATAGCAGATTTTTCAACTCACTAAATACTCCAGCATTTTTGACATAATTTTCCAACAATGACTTCCCATCTTGCTGCTACAGTAACATGAATAGTGTCGTGCTACAGTAACGTGAATAGTGCCGCGCTACAGTGGCGTGAATAGTGTTGTGCTATAGTAACGTGAATAGTGTTGTGCTACAGTGCTGCTACAATATTAATTAGTCTTCAGTCAGTCCAATATCTTCATAAAATCATCCCTTCAGAATGGCATAAGCATTGGACAAGAAGTGAAGAAGGTATGAGCAAAAACACCAAATCTGCCTGTCGCTGGAGATGCACACAATCTGCCTGCTAATGAAGTTGATAGCAATGGATTCCAAAGGCCAAACCCCAAAGGAATGATGTCTAGAATGTCACAAGAGAGGATAGATGTCCCCTAATGCCAAGAACGGATCTGCAGCTCACACATCAATTTCTTCTCATATTCAACTTGCGAATGAAGCCACAAAAGCTTCCTTTTATTCTTTCTCCAAGGGTTGACCCAACTCACTTGAGCAATGTGGGATAAAAGATGTGTAATATAAAACATATTAAAATATTCACTTATGTCTCCCTTGGGTGCCCCTTTGATTTGCACACATCCCCATAAAAATAAATATTAAAGTAACACTTTAATATCTTACAATTAAATTAAATGTTACTTTAATAACACTTCAGGCATTAAAATATATTAGCAACCAGACTCTGAATAGTGCGAGTAATAGTTCATCGAAAAGCTCTTGCTGAGGAGTATTGAATCCAATCACCAAATCTAGCCTCTGTTGTGTTCTGCTAACTTACTAAAAATAGTAAGTATGCTTGAAACTAAGTAAATCAACTTTGTTTTAGCCCAAACTAGAAATGACTAGGCCAAAACACTCCAGGATCCCCTTAAATCCTTCGTTAGCCCTCAGGACCATGTAGAGCTAGGCTAACGCACATACACTTGGTCAACTGCTAAAGTGGGGACATTACAGTCCACCCTCCTTGAAATTGCTTGTCCTCAAGCAATCTCAGTCTAGCCTGCTGTATCACCTACTCATTCTCCCATGTAGCATCTTCCTTCGGTAGGTCTCTCCATCTGACCAAATACTCCTTCACTATCATGTTTCTAAGTTTCCTCTCTCTGGTGTCCAGAATAGCCTCAGGTACTAACACAAGCTTCCCCTCCTCATCCAAAGGGGGTAAATCTGCAGAAGGTACTATAGTCTAACCGATGGCTTTCTTAAGCCTAGACACATGAAATACATTGTGTACCCGACTGCCCTCTGGAAGCTCAAGCTCTTAGGCGACTTCGCCCACTCTGCGAATCACCCTATAGGGACCATAAAATCTAGGCTTCAGCTTCTTTGCTCCATTCCTCTTGAGTGATGACTGCCTATATGGTTGTGGCCTCAAATACACCATGTCCCCCACCTCAAAACTGTGCTCTACCCTATGTTGCTCAGCATACAACTTCTACTAATTTTGAGCCTGTTGTATATTCTCCTTGAGCGCTCTCAGGATATCCTGACTATCTCGCAATAGATCCTTGGCTTTGGGCACTCTGTTGTCCCCCAAATCCAAATCCATGAAGCTTGGTGCTTCATACCCATACAATGCCATAAATGGAGTCATCCTGATGGTCATGTGATATGTGGTATTGTAACAATACTCCCCCATGTGTAACCACCTGACCCAAGCTCTCTACTGTGCAGTCACATAGTTCCGTAAATAACCTTCCACCCATTTATTTACTATCTCTATTTGCCCATCTATCTGAGGATGGTAGCTCATACTAGGTGTAAGATCTGTACCACACAGCCTGAACAACTCTTGCCAAAAGGTGCTCATGAACTTACTATCCCTATCACTAATAATAAATCTCGGTAGTGCATGCAACCTAAAAATCTCTCTAAAGAACAAATCTGCCACCTGAGCTGATGTGTAAGTAGAAGGAATAGCAAAGAAGTGAGCAAACTTCATCAATCTATCTACCACCACATAAATGTCATCTATTCCATGCACTCGTGATAAACCAGTGATGAAGTCCATAGAAATGCTTTCCCATTTCCTATTCAGAATGGGCAAGGGTTGTAGTAAACCTGCAGGAAACGTGTGCTCTCCCTTATTCTGCTGACAAACTGCACACTCCCTGACATACCTCTGAACATCATCCTTGAGCCCTCTCCATAAGAACTGCTCTCGGATTTGCCTGTAGGTCTTGAAGACCCCCAGATGCCCAGCTATAGACGCATCATGAAATACCCTTAGTATCACCTCTCTCAACTATGATGACAAAATCAAATAAACCCTATCCTGAAATCTGATCAATCCATCTATCACCTCATAGCGATCATCCTATATAGTACCTGTAGACGTATAAAAATGACCATATTCCTAAAATGAATATTTTATGTTCATTCCTCTATTTAGTTAAATCTAATTTAATTAAATTACCTACATTCTTCTATTTTATTAAGTAAATTATTCAATTTACTTAGTTAAATTCACTTATGTCATTTAATTGAATAAATCATTTATTCAATTAAACCCCTTCTCTCTACTTTTAATAATTAAATTTATATTTAATTAATAGTTTACCCCAAATTGAATAAATCTAATTTATTCAATTTCCCAAATTGCAACTAAATTGAAATAAAATAGTTTATTTTAATTAAATCCTTTTATTCCTCATCCACTTGCAAAATCCTACATCTCCCAATTGCCTCCTAAACCCCCTTCTAGACTCTTCTAATCACTTCTAAATTAGCCTAACCCATCTCCTAAATATTGTCACATCCCTAAGCAAGGGGAAGTCACTTCTCAAACCCTCAAAGTCTTTGAAAACCATTAAAGGCTTCAACAACTTAACTTTGAAAGTCTTCCAAACTATTAATGGTTAACTCAACCCTCCAGCATGATTAAAGACTTTCTCTAAACTCAACCCACATCTAACCCAGGGGTCTCTTCAAGCATTCATTGCTTTGACCATGGTTATCCCTTTAACCCTTGTGCAAGAGTTTATCCTTTGGGTAAAGGCTTTATCCAATAGATAATCTTAACCTAACCTTAACCCTTACCCCCTAGGGTAGCCATGAGGTCTTCTTAAGCATTTAATGATTCCTACCTCTCCTCTCAACTGGTCTTATGTTGACAATTGTCACCATTTCATTGGTGAAAATTGTAAACATGGATTGCCAACTTTCAAACTTGACCCTTGATTAACTCTTTCAATCCTGGCCATCCATTGCCCTATTTTCACTATAAATAGAGCTCTCCTTCCTCCATTTAAAGGATCCATGCAAGCTTTAGTATCTCATTTATGCTCAATTTTATCAACACATTTAGCCTCTTTTGTATTAGGAAATAGTCTAAATAAGCATTCTTAGAGTATTTTCTTTATCATTATCTTAGAACATCAACTAGTATATCATGTTAGGATAGTGTTTCTACTAATCTTGTCATCTTATAATCTAGTTTGTTGCATTTGTAGAATCATGCATAGCTTAGGATGCATTTCCATAACTAAATCAATCTAAAACATCCCTCATTCTTGCATTAGCCATCCCTAAGTCACTTTGCTCAGTGATCTGAGAGCAAAGGCATTGGCTTGAGGGACCTTGTGAGATAGAGAGCCATGGAACCAACCTTGGGAAGTTGAGTCATTCTTCATGACTCCATAACTTGTACCAAGAAGTCTTGTGGGTGTGTGAGGAAGCCTCTTTGAGACCACTTTTTCATATTTTGAGTTTCATAGACCCGCTTTTCCCGCACACATTTTTGGTGCCCACAGTGGGGCTCGAACCCACGACCCCATTAATCAAATCGGTTTTAAAAAGTAAGCACTTTTGTAGGTACATGGGAAATAGGAATCATCGTGTGGAGAATATTATTTAGTGCATCTCGCTAACATTATAGCACATCCCGTACACTGTTTAGCACGTGGGGCTTATACTCTAGTGCATCAAGTCCTTAGCTTAGTGCATCATCTTAACTGACCTTTTCCTGTAGGTCTCGGTGTGGAAGGAAAATAGAGCAATGCATTCAGAAAACAGAGCCGTGCATCGGGTTTGTTTGATAGTGCATCCAACTCATCCTGTAGGGTGTACAGTCTGTCCTGTAGTGCATAACAAATAGAAAACAAAAATGAAATTGTAACTGAACTTAAATTTACACTTGTAGAAGTCCACCAAAACCTGGATTTTTCTAACTATTTGATTGGAACTTTTGCAGGACTCTGACAATTTCTTGCAGGTAGAGTTGGATTTTATTTGTAAAATTAAAATAGTTTTAAATTTTACTTAGTTAAGTTAGTTAAAATTGAGAGTCATTTTAATTTTTGTTGGATAAAATTGAACTCACCTTACTTTGAGCTGTAGAATGAACCACAACAACAATCTTTTCTTGCTTTTCTAGGAGAAAAATTCTCAAATTGGGTTCTAAAAAGAACAAAACAAATTTTCATTTTTGCAAAATCAAAGGGCTTAAAAAGAATTTCACCATCCTTTGGTGTATAAAAGGATCCATTTTAGGTTTTAGCAAAGTAAAGAATCACACAAAGTCTAAAGGTCATTTGCAACCAAAGAGGGAAGATCTTCCCCTTTGGATTGATTTATTTTGTTGACCAACAATCGATTTATTTTGTTGACAAAACGTCGAATTTAATTTGTTGACCCTTTTTTTTCAAATAGATCAGAAAATCATTGCCATGAAAGGTTGAAATAAACACCATGTTTTTGTGGAGCCACATCTCCATATAGATCTTCGAAAATCATTGACTTGAAAGGTAAAAAGAACCTTGTTTGCCTTGTCTCGAAAGTAGAAGGTATATGCTCTCCCCTTAATTGGGTGATCAAAAAGCCAGACTACTCTTACGCTTTTAGTCATACAGCATTTAAATCCTTTAGCAGGCCTGCCTTCCCGAGGGGTTGAAAAATTCTTAAAGCCATTTTTGGCTGGTGTGAAGGGAATGACCCAAGTGGGAAATGGCTTTGACGCCAAGTGTTCCAAATCACTATATTCAAATGTGGAAAGTGATGAAAGTCCTTTTCAACGGTTGCACGCAGTGATTAGCCTTCCCCAAGTATCCTTGAGATACGCAAAGCCTTTGTTCTAAAGGTTGGGAAGCCTCCTGAGGGAGTTTATCACTAATGGCCAAATGGGAAGCTTGATTACGAACCTTAGCATAGAAACTTTGGGTCGAGTCAGTAACCAGACATTTGTAATATCATAGTTCAAGGGTGGGGAAGAATCTGCCCCCAAGATCACTCACCATATATCTCCCAAGATAACTACTCAATTGTGAAGCAATTCACTTTGAGTTAATTTATAGCAAAAGGCAAAAAAATGGGCGCCCCTTAGGGGGTGACATAGCTATTTGAGTTGACAAAGTATCGAGACTAGTGGGCTATGATATTGCTTATGACCTTTGAATAAAGAGTCTTTTTGAAGTGTATTCTTTGTATCCGAAACTTGTTAAAAACATTGGGGATTTGAACACATCCTCGCCAAACATACACTTATTGTTTAGATTAGGCAAAATTGTTGTCTCTTTGGTGCTGTGCTTTCATTGGTTACTTCAGAAAATCATCTATCACTGAAAAACTCAAGGCAAATGCTCTAAAATTGCAGAAAACAATTAAGTCAGGGTAGTTTAGCGCATAAGAACAACATCTTAGCACGTTGGAACCATACTTTAGTGCATCAGATCCTATCTTTAGCGTGTAAAGTATTAACAGTGACATTTCATCAAAAATCTAAAATCAACAGTAGTAGTTAGCGCATTCTGAAAATAGTATAGCACGTGGAAGCATCAGCTTAGCGCGTTGAAGTCAACCTTTAGTGCATAAAGTTTAACTATTAGCACGTAGAAGGCCCATATTAGCGCATGACCTTCTGAGCAGAAATTGAAACAAAGTTAAAGAGTATAAATTAGTTAGTGCATAGAAGAGGGGCAGCATAGCGCGTAGGGTCTTTTCATTAGTGCATTGAGAACTTTCTATAGTGCATCGCATCTCTGTTTTAGCGCATGACAGAAACCAGAAAAACAGGGGGCAAAACAGAGGTCAAATTGGAAAATTTTGAAAACATTTTCGGAAACCTCCTTTCATCAGCCCGAGCTTCATTAAATCAGAATACCAAAGAACAGAGTATCAAAAGTTATTTCCAAAGTAAGTTTCTCATCAAACAAAAGTTGTCCAAAATCTAAAACTGGTTGCACGATAAGCATATCTATCCTATCAAAATCAGGAAACCTCATCACAGATATCAAATAGGTCCTTCAATCAAATGGATTTTCATCCCAAAACACACTTGTTCTAAAAACTCCAAGTTGTCAAACTGAGTTTCCATATCGAGAAAGCTCGTATTCCATATCGTTTGACACACTTTGTCGTGAGGGGGCATCTAAACCTTCACTTGATAAAGTAAAGCTTAAGTTTCCAAAACAAGATAAACTAAATCCAAAACAACTCAAAGGAAACCATTGATCGCTTGTGCATGACTAATCCTCATATTCTGAGAAGAAAGAATATTTATCGTAACATTAAGTTGAAGAAACAACAACCAAGTTCTTCGAAACTTGCCAAAAGAAATAAATTTTTATACATCAATTGTCAACTCTTCGTATCTCATCGAACATTCCTTCATGTACGATTATATATTTAGAAAAAATCAAATGAATTTGACAAGGAACCTTTGAAGACTAGAGCATTCAGTCAAAAATCCGTATTTAATCAACAAATAAATCGTGGAGGAAAGATCAATCCAACATTTTTTCTCGACAAGTGCATCACTTACAACATCCCCCGATTTGAACCATAAACCCCTAAACAAAACATTGAAGAAGAGTTCATTCCTTTTGTCACAGAAAGCTTCTATTAGATGCTTGTTGTTACTCACTCTCAACAAAACAAACAAAGTGAAATACAATCAGATTCCAACATGAATCGAAGATTATCAAATCCTTTCGAGCATCCGAATCTAGAGGACATCGAAATTTCTGAAGAACTTCTTCAAGAATGTCAAGAAAGTGTTTCATTTCAAAAACTTGTGGAAAGACTCATGGAAAATAACAAAGAAAAATACCTACTCATGCTCACAAGCAAAGGGGTTAAACTTCCTGAAGACTTTGACACAGACATGTTTAGAACAAAATCTCAACATTACGAATATCAAGAACGACAATGAGAAGGAGAAACACGTGACCCTAAGCAAGATATCCCTGAACAAAACATACTTGAACAAAATACACCAAGACAAAATATCCCTGAGCAACACATCCCTGAGCAAAACATGCCGTTCCATACACCATTTCAACCTATAACTAATGCAAGGGAAGAACTCTTCCCTTGGCAAAATAATGCTCCTTTGATTGCCCTTACTCAACAAATGCAAATGTTACAAAGAAAAATGCAAGACATACAACAAGGGACAACAATAAGGTATTCATTAAATGAAATTTGTCCTTGTCCGTTTGATAGAAGATTGAACATGATACCTTTTCCTCCAAACTCAGACGTTCCCAAATTTGACAAATATGATGGAAAAAACAATCCTCGTGATCATGTTCGAGAATTCTACACAATGAGTCTTGAATTCACTCATGATGACACCTATTTGATGAGGTTATTCCCAAGAAGCTTGGGAGGACAAACAATGGAATGGTTATCCAAAATCACACCTCCTGTCAGATCATTTGGTGAACTGGTCAACAAATTCATAACTCAATATTCTTATAACATTCAACATGCTATCACCATGTTAGATGTCTGTAACACCAAACAGAAAAACAATGAAACATTCATGGTTTTCCTTCAACGATGGCGGTGTATGGTTTCAAGATATCCTCGAGATATCCCCGAAAAGGAGAAAATGGAAATTTTCATCGATAACTTGAATGGTGAGATAAGTTACAGACTCAAGCTCCGATGCATACCATCTTTCGCTAAATTGATTGAGAATGGAATTCAAGTGGAAGAAGCATGTGTCAAGAAAAGAACGTTAAAATTCTTCAAAGAAGGAACAAGTTCATCCCATTACAATTACCAAAACAATAACAACTTGGACAAATCCAGATTTTGGACCAGAAACAAAAACAATGAAGGAGGCAATGAATCAAATGATCCAAAATCTAAGCAGCCCATGCTCGCATTATCGGGTAATACTCAGGCTATAAAGAATCCCAAAGGTGCTAACCCAGACACTAATACTTACACACCAAATACCAATCAAGGTCAACCCAACACCAACAACACCAACAATGCTCAAAACAATCACACAAATCGAGGGCCTAATAACAATTCACGACGTAACACCAACAATTTTCATAATGTGTCTACACACCATTGGGACAATCACTGGAGTCAACATTCAGAGAACTCCTGGCAAACAAAATTATCTCTTTACCAGCAATCAACAACTATGAACCACAAATCAAACCACCTTGGTGGAATGACTCGCACTTTTGTGATTTTCATCGAAACAAAGGTCATCAAACAAATGATTGCATGAGACTAAAAAACATTGTTTAGGACATGATTGATAGAGGTGATTTAATGGTGGATGGTCTCAAGACAAATGGTGACCATGGAGCCTTTAAGAATCCTCTTCCAAACTACAACAAGGATGGAGCTTCAACCTTGAACGATACATGTGGAGCTCATACCAATCACATCTACAATAACACCATCAATCATATATCAGCTGAGGACAATCAAGTCAATGTCATCACAATCCAAGATCAACGTGATCATGAATCTGTCAACGTAACAACCAGAGCTCAAAAATTTGTCTTAAAGGGACATACGTCGACAACAAACATTGTACCCAAAATTCAATATGATCTAGTTAGCCAACTGCGCAAAACTCCTGCTCAAATATCTATACTAGAGTTGCTGAAACTTTCACCAAAACACAAAGACATATTGGAACAAGTGCTATTAGAAACAAATGTACCTCAAGATCTAGATGCTGACAAATTCCAAGTCATGGTCGCTCATATGATAGGGCCTCATAATCTCACTTTTTCTGAGCACGATAATATCTCATTGAGTCATCCACATAATATTCCTCTCCATATTGAAGTCATAGTCTATAAACACCGAGTAAAACGAGTATTAATAGATGGAGGAGCTGGACTTAATATATGTACCTTAAAACTTATCCATACATTAGGCTTCTCGAAGGAGTCTATTGATCCATGCAAAAAGATTACTATAAAGGCATATGATGATGAAGAAAGATCCTCTAAAAGAACAGTGGTAATGCGGATTCAATTCGGATCGATACAAAGAGATACTATGTGCCAGGTCTTAGACATAGACCTCACATACAATATCTTATTAGGTTGACCCTGGATACATGAAATGCAAGCAATGCCTTCTACATATCACCAGTGTGTCATATTCCCCTATAATGGGTAGGAGGTTTCTATATCTACTGATCACAATCCATTTCAACATTGTAATGCAATGGGGGCAGCCCAGGACAGTTTGGTTCCACATAATAGAGAGAAACATAATTCCTCAGCACCAGACCTTCAACAAGAGAAGTCTAAATCATTACCTAAAGATTTCAAGAAGAAAATGAAAATCAAAGAACAAGGCATGGGGGAATACTCTTTGGAACCCATGTGTTTGACTAACTTACCCAAATCACCTAGATCTCATGGATTACCTACAACGTCAACACATCAAGCAACTCAGTCCATCACCAAGTTCGATGGCACATTCATTCAACTCGGCAGTTTAGCACATGAATCGGAGGAAAAGGATATCCTCAGTTGGCTATACAAAGATGAGGAAGAAGACCAAGCAGCTACTATAGAAGTAGCTATACCCACACACCTATATGGAAAAGGCTACTTAATCATGTAGCAAATGGGATACAATGGCAAAGGACCTATTGGTAAGCGTCGGGAAGGTGTCACAGAACCATTGGATCCTCCTTCACAATTTAATAAAGACAAAAAGGGATTGGGCTTTAAACTCACTGTACTACCAAAGAGGGTACCACGCAAATATCAAAAACCTCAGTGGAAAGCAAAGAAGTACAAAGAAGAATACTGGCAAGAAGCACTATTTGAGTTAGTAGAGACAATCCGTAAGGAACGTGAACGTAAAGAAAGGAAGCAACATCAAGGGGAGTCCATCATTCACAAGAAGACAACATCTACAAAAGTCAATCATATTCAAGAGCAAATATCCAACAAAGCAGTATCTGTAGACATCTAAAAATGGTCAACGCTTGCGGAGTCATACTTTAACATTTGCGCATTGCCTTATTTTAGGGTTCTTGCATCACATTAATATTTCTTCTATGTCGTGCACTTGGTCTTTATCATTTGCAAACATCGAGTCCTTCTTTTGAATTCTTCATTTATCTCGCTTTCGAATTTGGTCTTGTCGATAACAATCTTCAGTCATGATTTTGGTCGATCTTATCATGTCGCATCAATGTGTGTGCTCATTTGTCATCATTTTGGACATCGTCAATCCTAATTAAGGTTTTGTCCTCTTTTCAAACTTGTCATCTTGCGATCGATTTATCATCGATCGTTGTCATTTTCAATCTTGTCATCTTGCAATCGATTTATCATCGATCGTTGTCATTTTCAATCTTGTCATCTTGCGATCGATTTATCATCAATCGTTGTCATTTTCAATCTTGTCATCTGGCGATCAATTTGTCATTGATCATTGTCATTTTCAATCTTGCGATCGATTTGTCATCGATCATTGTCATTTTCAATCTTGTCATTTTTGTGATCAATTTGTCATCGATCGTCGTCCTTCTCAATCATGTCAATTTGGATCAATTAGTCATTGTTCCTCATCAATTGGTGCATTTATCAATCAAATCATTTATTAGCATTGGTCTTTTATCAAGTCAGAATCATGATCAAATTGATCCTTCATCAAGACCTAATTGTCATCCTTGCATTTCTAATTCATCTTCTAGGGTTTTTATGATTTGTTCATTTAACCTTGTTGGTCATTTTCCCTCTAGGTTAAATTATTTATTTATTTATCCTAAGTCTTCTTGTCACAATTAAATATTTATTTAATTAGCTAACTAATTCCTCCTCTCTTTGTGAATTAATTAATGAATGAAAAATTATTAATTAATTTACCTAATTTTCCAATTTACTAATTTCTCGTAATTCCTAATTTTCTAATTTTCATCAATTTTCAAATTTCCTAATTTCTAATTCATCTAATTTTCAATTTTCTCCTATATTTCTCCTAATTTCATGGGAATGACATAGCAAATTTGTCATAATTTGTCATAATTGTCAATCAATCAATTTTGACATAGCAATTTGTCATAATTATCAATCAATCAATTTCGCATAAAAAGTGTCAATTTGTCATAATTTGTCATTCTTGATTTGAAATTTCCTTTCAAATCTCTTCATGCTAATCTTGTCATTTCTTCAATTTATCTATAAATTGGATGAATTTCTTCAATTAAAAGAATCAATCAACCACGCTTCTAGTATCCTCGCGCTATCAAAATCAATCTTGCTTCATGTTTTTGCACTTGTAGGTGAGATCCACACAAATCCGCTATTTGGAGGAGAAAAGAGAACAATGGAGGTCAATTGAAAGAGGCATTGGTGATGGATTTTCATTTATTTTGAGTGTCTTATTTTCAATTCTTCTATTGATTGTAATTAGGATTTATTTCATTGCAATTTGGCTTTGTGGTTAGCTAATATCTATTTGCTTTGATGACTTCCAGATTCCTATCTACATTAATTGGTGAACCTGACGTGAACTTAACCCCTTAACTATGTTTTGAGTGCCTTTTGAGCTGATTTGTAGGTGAAAACCCAAGAAACAGGACAACTCAGGGCTTTCTGGGCACTTCTGCGCCTGTGTAGGAGGAATCTGCGCCTGTGTCAAGGACTTCTGTGCCTGTGTCAAAGGGATCTACACCTGTGTTAGTGCATTCTGTGCCTGTGTCAATGCATTCTGCGCCTATGTCAAGACATTTTGCGCCTGTGTAAGGCCAGAAATAGAGGTAAAAATCAATGTTTTTACTTGCAAATTACTTTGCTTTGCATTCTGTTCTTGTATTCTGGTTTTCTTTGGTACTGATTCTCTATGCAGCACCTTGGTATTACGCATGGCGAAGACAAAAATGAAACTACTAACAAATCTTATGCAGGTTCGCTAGTCAAAGACCAAAACAGATCAAACTTCTAACTTAGTGATTTTGCAGGTTGCCTTATATTCCAACCAAACTTTGTGTTTGTAATTCATAATTAGGCACCTAGTATGTTTGCTAAGTAGGATGGAATGAATATGTGTTCGCTTTGTTTTTTGAGTTTGACATTGGAGTAGGAGAGTATGCTCTCATCCTTCTTAGGGTGATCAGAAATCCAAATCTTCAATACCATTCTCATGTCTTGGATTGTTTGTTACCTTTAGAGGGCCTGCCTTCTTGACCATTTGCTTTCTTTTGCAAGCAAGTGAAAATCATGAGAAGGGAATGACCCAAAGTGAGCACAGCTAGAGTACCTTGGCATTCTAACTCACTATAAATAAATACCTGATGGGCAAAAGCTTTGAAGGAAGGGTTACGTGGGAATTGTAGTTACTTGGGAAGTGATGACTCTTGGACTCTTTCTCATATCAACATCTAAGTAGGTCCTCATGGTCCAAATCGTGCTTGCGCGACTACATTTGTTTGATATCTTGGTGGGCCTATGTCTCAATCACGCTTGCATGACACCAAGGAGTAATGCTTAACAGAAATCCTTATTAAACACCTTGTATTTAGAGGCCAAAAATCCTTCTAGTTGCTTGAGAAGGACAAGTTCGGATACTTGGAAGAGATACTAAGTTCGCCATGGGGAGATTTCCATGGGGACTGATGCTTGGCTGCCCTGAGAAGTGAGTGTTGTGGAGGGGAGCCCGTGGGGTCAAGCATCTATGTATTCTCCTTGAATCTCATAATGAGTCTACCTCTCAAGTACCTACTATCCTTACCTACCATAAGAAATGTGTGAATGAGCATGATTGTCTTGAGTCTAAGTTAAAATATCTTGTCTTCTTTACTTGTCAAAAGTTGAGTTGTGTCTCATTTCCAAAAACAAGACAAATTGATTCAAAACAAGGTTAAACACAAGAGTATTTTATTCAACAAAGTTCAAACATGGTTGTCAAACATTTTTCAAAATCTTGTCTCAACATTCATGTCACTTAGATTTAGGTTCATCCTAGGTTTGCATTTTGCAACTTCATTGACAATTACTAAGGTTAGGTTTCACCTAGGTCATACTCCTTTGCATATCAATAAGGGTCATCCATTTGCATGTGTCCTCTTGCATTAGAGTAATACCATTTCATAATTCAACCTTAGGTTGACATTGTCATACATTTGCATTTGCATACCCGAGGTTTCTTCATTAAGCTTAGGTCATTATCATATCATATTAGGGTCATTTGCATAGTAATTGTCCCTTTGCATATAGTGTCAAAACTAGGTTTTGTCATACTTGAGTAATACAAATCTTTGATAAACCCTAAGTTATTGTTAGGAAGTCTTGACCTTATCAAACTTTTGTCTTTTTGTCATCAATGTCATTTGGTCAAACCTAGCTTAGTATCCAAGCATATGGGTGAGACATTATCAATTTGTCCTATTGTCACTTGGTCCTTTTGTCCTTTGAGGTCTAGACATCATTTCAATTTCCTAAAGGTCTCATTTTTAGAATTGCATTCACGAGTTTGTCAAAATCTTGAAAAACAACAAAAACATTAAGTTGCATTGTCATCCTTTTAGGTTGCATTCGTCAATCCCATTAGTTGCATTGCATAGTGACATGTTTGTTGAAATGAGGTCTCAACCTTTTTACGAAGCCATATCATCACAATTGAACAATCAATCATGTCAATCCAATCTCTACATGTCTCAGAACTTGGATCAAACTTATCATGATGAAACAAGTCTCCAAATACAAAAAATAGAGGAGAAACTAGCTCAAGAAAATGAGATATTGGAACAAAGAGTGAAAAACATTCAAAAGAATAGATCACAAATGGCCAAAATGTTTTGAAAATTTCCAGGTCAAAATCCAAAGATTGAGCCAATTGATGTAAAAGCTCTTATCGAACGATCAGACATACCAGCTCTCATCTCTCAAATAGAGATGATGAAACAATTTCAAACAAAAAGCACAAATTTCAATCAAGTCCCAAATCAAAATTCATTTGGTCAAATTTCATTCAATCAAATCTTGAATCAACAACATATCCAACAGACACAACCAATGGTCCAACATTTTCAACAGACACAACCAATGGTCCAATTTTAACAATATGTCCAATCAACTATACTATGTCAACAAATGGTTCAACCAATGGTGGAATATCAATGTCAACAACCACAACAAAACATTCAAAAACAAAGGTTGCAGCACACACCAACCCAAGTTTCAAACATGTCAGAACAATTGAACCAAGTCCAATATCAAAACATGACATCAGATCAGAACCAACTCCTTGCCAAACAAGTTCAAATTCTAGATACAACTATGTCAAAACCTCGAAAGAAAGGTGGCTTTATTGCAATGATCTTAAGGAAACTACCAAGTGAGTTATTTGAGGAAGATCAAGATAATACAATTATGTCTAGCAATGCCTCATCCCCCCACAAACAACTTGACTCTCCGGTGGCATCTATCCCTACACCTTTAGAAGTTTCACAAGAACCTTCCATATTGTCCTCATAAAACAATACAGCCAAGGATGAAATTATCCAAGAGCTATCCATAATTGATTGCCAAGATAATCCAATTCATGATGCACATCCTTGTCATGTTTCAAAAATACAAGACCCAATGCCACCATGCACTTTATTGCCATTACCTATTTTAGAGGACCCCATTCGAAGTCCCTCTTCCTCATGTTCAAGCATTGATTCCTTGCCAGAATCCATCACAAATTTTCAAAGTGCATTTCCTTCATGCCAAAACATTGATCCCTTGTCAGAATCCTCCATGCATATCCAAAGTCCAACCCCATGTCAAGAGGATAATTTAGAGCATGAAGAAACATGTCTTAAAAAAGATCAAGATCAAGATCCTAAAACCTTATCATCCCATCCAATTTTTGACCAGGACCCCATTTCCCCAGACACTCACAATGATTCACTTATTCATGTCAATTCTATCCAAGAACACAATGTCCTTTCAAATCCCATTGACATTCCACTCCCCAAGAAAGATCAAGATATCCTAGTCCATCCAATCCCAAACGATCCCCTTCCATTTCATGAACACAATGTCCTTTCAAATCCCATTGACATTCCACTTCCTAAGAAAGATCAAGATATCCCTTCCATCCTTTTCGATGATCCCATTAAAATTCAAGAGCAAAGCACCTTTAAAGAGGATTCCATTGATCTTCCTCCTTGTCAAGATCAAATTATTCCTTTAAATCCTCCACAAGATCCTTTTGTTCCTCCATCTCCTTGTCTTAATGCTCCATATACACTCCAAGATCTCATTTCCTGTGATGATCCCATTATTTCTCCCATTCCATCTCTTGAAGAGCCTGTCATTGAACCATGTCCACTACACAATCCTAGTCCCCCTCATGATCCTAATCCCCCTCATGATTCTAACGTGTCAGTGCAAGATGTTCATGAACCCTCAACATGCATAATGGGTTCTTCCACTTTGGTGCAATCTGATCCATTTCAAAATCTCATTATTTCTCTCATATCATATCCACCTCATAATGGACTCGCATCTTCTTCCCAAAGGAAAGAGTATCCTACAAGTCAAGATATTCATAAAGGCAAAGGAGTAGACCTTCACAAGAAAGAACTCCTCAATATCAAAGAAGATCTTAAGGGTCATGTCTACACAACTCACTCTCAAGATGTTGGTATCCCTCCATCACAATCCAAACATATTCCTTCCCCATCATCCCTTCCATCCATCTTAGGTCCTTATATCCCTTCATCCTCTATGCAAGGTCAACAAAGGCACACATCCTTGAGTAAATTTCATCAATCCAAAAGAAGTCCATTTCATTCATATCCATCCATGCATTCCTTTTCCCCTCCAAGCAATTTGGATGCCAAGTATAAACATCCTAAGTCTAGCAATCCACATGTATTCAAGGATCAACATGTCCAATATAATCAACATGTCAAAGCAAAGAAAAATATGATCTATAAAGAAAAGGAAAAATCCAAAAGGTTGGAAAGGCCCACTGCTCAAAAACAAAAGTTAAAATCTATATGGGTTCCTAAATCCCTTGTGTAAGCAATGCACTCCAAGGAACCACAAAAGTATGAAAAATAAAAAACCACGTGGATCCCTAAGCAGCTCCTTGAAGCACAAAATCCTAAAGAAACATCCAACTTGGCATCCAAAATTGCTATTCCTCCATCCAAACCTCTCAAATTTGTTCCTCCATCATCTCGTTCTTCCATTTTGGGTCCTTATGTCCACAAATCCAAAATTGTTATTCATCCATCCAAACCTTCCAAGTCTATTCCTCCACCACCTTCTTCATCCATTTTTGGCCCTTATCTCCCAAAATTCATAGCCTTTCCTTCATCAAAATCTCAATATCCAAAATACATCTTTCCTCCATCAGTCCATCACCCCTCAAGGTGTGTGCCAATGTCGATCTTGCCAACATTTCTATCCACTCAAGCACAGTTCTTCCAATATCCTATCCATTATCTGATGCATATTTTTCATCCTTCGATCCCTTTGATCCAATCCTTTGCATAAATCCTTGCCTTAATTTCATCTCTTTTTTTCATGTCCTTATCCTACCAACGTCTTTGAGAATACTTTTAAAGGTCATGGTCCATTTTTTTTCAAGGTTACTATCCAAAAAAATAAAATATGTTTGAGTCCTTCTTCCATGCCCTATCATGTGTCGATCTTCTATTGAAAAAGTCAAAATACAAAAAAAAAAAAAAAAAGTAAAGCAAAAATAATTCGTCCACTGGTGAAAACCTGGCAAACAGGTGCCTTGGGAAAGTTTCATGATGAAAACCTGGCAAATAGGCATCATGCATAATTTATGAACTTCTTGCACACCACACTTGGGGATAGGTTTTATCCTATCATATCCTTTTTTCCCTCATTGTTCCATTATCCTATCGAACCCTTGTCATCCTCCTCCATTATCCTATTGTCCCTCATGTCCAATTTCCCTTTCCACCTTTGATCTTGACAAGGCTGGGGATCTTCATGAGCATCATGCATCTTGTTTGCAGCTTTTGGTCTTTATCCATTTGCTTATTATAACCTTTCATCCATATTCCCTAACTTATTGCAACTTTCTGCCACTATCCCTTAGGCTATCCCGACCTTCAGTCCATGTCCCTTATCCATTCTTGGTCTTGTTTATCCTATCCATATCTTATCACTATCCATACACTCTTTCTATCCCTTGATCTTTATCTGACATAAGGACGTGAAATGCAAAACATATTTTTCAAAAACCTCTTGACATGTCCCTCATGCCATGTCACTGCTTTACATTGTCATATCTAGTCTCTTGTCCCATCATGCAATAGCTCTTGAAAATTGCATCTATATTGTCTCCAGAATAAAGGGCCTTTGTCTTCCCTCTATCCACCATCATTTCAGAAAGCCTATTTATTCACCTGTCATATTCCTTGCCTTGCTAGACACTGGGGGAAAAATCATAAAAATTGAAAACTGTCCTGAAAAAAATCCAAAAAAATCATAAAATGTCTTGAAAAAAAATCATAAAAATAAAAAAAATGTCCTGAAAAAATCATAAAAATCATATAATGTCCTGAAAAAAATTACAAAAAAAATCAAATAAAGTCCTGAAAAAATCCCTAAAAATCAAATAAAGTCCTTAAAAAAATCCAAAAAAATAAAAAAATGTCCTGAAATAAATCCCTAAAAAGTCAAAAAAAGTCCAGAAAAAATGAACAATTTTTTTTTCAAAACATTAAAATCCAAAAACAAGCATTTTGCAATAAATATCCCCTTTGTGCATAGACAGATCGCTGAGCATACATCTAACGACTCTCAATCACAACATTGCGCTTTACTGAAATCATGCATTCACAGATGAACTTTTCGATCAAACCAGACATTCAAACTGATCACACTTGTCATATCAATCAATCAACATCAATATCATTTGTCCTTGTCACTACTATCATGGGTCTTATACAGGGTTTGGTATACTCGAAACCGGACTGTGTCCTGTCTTAGACGGGATACCGCATTCCCTGAAACCAGACAACATGACCGTCCTATCAACACTTTCAACTTTTGACAATGAAGATCAAGATGTTTGTTTGACTTGTTGGAATTAGCGAGTCTTATCATTTATTGATTTATCTTCGATCATGTTCCTATGTTGCTTGATGATGTCACTGAGTGATTTAGAGTAACCGAGATGGTTCATGGTCCCTTTCTTTTTTGTTGTGATTGCTGCTTGTGGAATGTTTGTTGCAAACTGGGGCAACTATATCATTGGGTGTCTGTGATAAGTACATTCGCTTTGTGAATGCCGCACATACCTCAACCCTTGATGTATGCACCCTAGGATGCTTCACTCATTCCTTGTGTACGATGTGTCTGTCTTTTGCAAAAAAGTGTTGCATTTCAGCTCTGGCCTTCAATGCCATGATGCTCTGCATCCGTTTTGCTACAGTAAATAAAGGTTCTCACCTACAAAGTGCATTAGTGCAAGCAAGTTTTTCTTCGTCTCTAATTATCCTTTGTCTCATTTCTTCTTACTAACATTTCTTCCGTCAGTTTGGGCGGTCAGTTTGGTCTAGTTCTCCGATCTCCAAAAACATAAGCTGCATCCTGCATTCATTGGTTAGTACATTTGCATTACATCAAGCATTTTATCCATTATAAATGCATCAAAAACATATTAAAAAAATATCCATACATGTTCCACAATGGTACATCAATAGTACATAAGCCATCCATACATGGAAAATAACTAAACGTCATAACACATCGCATCCCATCATATAGCTGCATATCATATCATATATCAAAATAATATCAGAATACAAAATTGGACTGTCTGTCCTAAGTATGGCCCGCAGGCTAACTATATAATATCACACTACATAATGTACTGTCTGTCATAAGGAGCACGTGCCTCTATCACTGGGTGCTCCCTCTATCCTCCTCATCCCTACCATGTCTCAAGGATGATGTCCCTCCTGCCCCAGGTCCTGGCTGTGGTGGTCTCATAGGTCCACTCACCCCCATGCTGCTCACTGACCTCCAAGAATGTGGCCTGCTCTTTGTCCTTGATCATGCCTGATATGACACTGCTCTCTACTCTAGTGGAACTACACTCTTATATAGTGTCCTCCAATGGAGTATCTCCTCTCCGGTCTCTACCAACATCTGTGCCATCTCACGTACACTGGCATCCCTAATCGACCCAATATACTCGGTGACTCTCTGTTCTTCTTGCTGTGCCTGAGCTATTGCTGTATCTCGAGCCGCTGTAAGTCTAGCTATCTCTGCTCTGAACTAATCCTGCTCTATCCTCAAGATAGCATTCTGTCTCTCTAATGTCGCAATATGATCATGCTGACTCGCTATGGTAGCCCTGCACATCTCCATCTCCTCTATCCTAGCTATCTCCTGCTCTATGGGTATATCCTGCAATGATTCTTGATCGGCTGAATCTAGCTCATAATCTTCATCATCATCCCCCTCATCCTCATCAACACCCTCATCCTCCTCATCCTCATCTCTATCCTCATAATCTCCCTCCTTCTCTCCAGTGAGTGGGAAGTCCTCCTATCTCCTAGGTACTGGAATATCAGGATCTATCAATGGCACTGGCCGTCATCGTGCAAACCATCGCTCATACTCCTCTGTCATCCCGGTGTCCACCACATCTGATCTCCAATCCCACTGTCTCTGCTGTAGCTGTTTGAAGTTAGCATATTCTATGTGTGGCTGAATCATTCTCCCCCACTGACTCGTCTCTCTATGAGATCGGGCAAAGTATGCAGTCCCTCTAGGTCCATCCTGCCTCTCTCCAAACTATCATCTAACTCTCTCTGGAAGATACATCTGAATCACTCTCTGGCAATTCACTGGTCGCCCAATCAGGTACCTCTCCTATCTGCAATATGGTAGCTCCTCACTATCATCTGACCATCTAGGGCAATCAAGATATGGTCTCCATGTGAACTCTCTCAATCTGTCTAGCTCATATCGCCAATACAATATGTATCCAAAAGGACCCTGTCTTAGTGCTCCCCCATAGCAGTACACATATGGTCGATGTGGTAATACCTATCTCTCTACAATTGGTCGACATATGGCTATGTGCTCAAATGCCCATACCTGTAATAGTGTGACTCCACAGCTCAAAGTCTGAACTGCCTGATATGCTATCTGATGCAACTGAAAATATAGCATCGTGAGCACGCATGGTCCCCATGTGTATATAGTACCCTCTATCACCATCCGCTCTAGCACTCTTCCCCATCCAATAGGGAATCCATGTCCTCATTTATCCCCTGCTAATAGGCATGCTATAACCACTGCTATCACCACATATCGCTGATCATACTCTGATGCCATGGTCTCCCAGCTAATCTCCCTCTCTATGATATCTAGATCATCTACGTCGCACTCGAATAATTTGCACAAAGCATCTCTCCCTGTCACTGGGTCATACTCTATCATCTCCCCATGAATTGGAATGCGGAGGATATGCCATACATCCTCTAGTGTCACAGTCGCCTCTCTAGTCGCTAGATGGAATGAGGAGGTCTCTGAATGCCATCACTCTGCCAATGCAGTAAGCAGTCCTGTGTTTGCCCTAATCTCAAGCATGAATGTGATATAGTATAATCCAAGTCTTGCTAATGTATCTCTATCCATTCTTTTGAGTCTATTTCGTAACATGAAGCAATCCGGTCGGTTCTCCCACGTGATTAATGGATACTGTCAACTCTGCATCACAATTGGGGCACACTTTGTCAGTTTTAGGGTTTACTCCTACGGGTTGCATTTCATCCACCAATCAGGGTGTTTCTATTCTATTTTGACCTATCCTACCCTTATCCCCCATTTTGGGATCCTTCGCATGCTATTTTTGGTCAAATTAGGGTTCCCAATGTACAACTGCGCTTGTGTGCTAGGTCCTGCACCTATGTAGCAACAACTTGCGCCTGTGTACCCTACACAGGCGCAGGATGCGCCCACACAGGCGTAGAAGTCACTTTCTGCATTCTTTGTGGGCCCCGCAATGTCTCGCAAGCAAGCCAAATTCATGAAATTGACAATATGGGTTTTTTGAGATACATACTATTGCTCCCACATCGTCTGATCGTCTATAGGTGCGTACACGTTCCCCGAGGTGATCTACCATTGGAATGTTCACCATCTCTCTGCAAGCGTCCTTTTCTAGAGCAACAAATCCTCCACTTTGGCTAGTGCAAATGAGCACTTTTCACTCTCTTTGTCTCATTTATAGATCTTTGTCAGTGCATAGATGGACGTGCACTCTCTCCATCTCATGTTGGTCACAGTCTTTGGCACCTTAAATTGCTTTCCATTTGTGTATCTGATCCCCGATTGTCAGTTTGTTTGCTCCTATCATTTTCTATCATTCTTATCGATCAATTGGCCTCTTTTCTGGATGTTTCTGGCCAATTCCTCGAGGGGGCATGCATATGTCATTGTCATTATCTGGGGTATTTTCATTATTCTTTGAAACAACGCTTAAAATCACATTGTCTCAAAGAGGGGCAAAATGTAGACATCTAAAAATGGTCAATGCTTGTGGAGTCATACTTTAACATTTGTGCATTGCCTTATTTTAGGGTTCTTACATTGCATTAACATTTCTTCTATGTTGCACACTTGGTCTTTATCATTTGCAAACATCGAGTCCTTCTTTTGCATTCTTCATTTATCTCGCTTTCACATTTGGTCTTGTCAATAACAATCTTTAGTCATGATTTTGGTTGATCTTATCATGTCGCATCAATGTGCGTGCTCATTTGTCATCATTTTGGACATCGTCAATCCTAATTAGGGTTTTGTCCTCTTTTCAAACTTGTCATCTTGCGATCGATTTATCATCAATCATTGTCATTTTCAATCTTGTCATCTTGCGATTGATTTATCATCGATCGTTGTCATTTTCAATCTTGTCATTTGGCGATCAATTTGTCATCAATAGTTGTCATTTTCAATCTTGCGATCGATTTGTCATCGACCGTTGTCATTTTCAATCTTGTCATTTTTGCAATCAATTTGTCATCGATCATCGTCCTTCTCAATCATGTCAATTTTGATCAATTAGTCATTGTTCCTCGTCAATTGGTGCATTTATCAATCAAATCATTTATCAGCATTGGTCTTTTATCAAGTCAGAATCATGATCAAATCGATCCTTCATCAAGACCTAATTGTCGTCCTTGCATTTCTAATTCATCTTCTAGGGTTTTTATGATTTGTTCATTTAACCTTGTTGGTCATTTTCCCTCTAGGTTAAATTATTTATTTATTTATCCTAAGTCTTCTTGTCACAATTAAATATTTATTTAATTGGCTAACTAATTCCTCCTCTCTTTGTGAATTAATTAATGAATGAAAAATTATTAATTAATTTACCTAATTTTCCAATTTACTAATTTCTCGTAATTCCTAATTTTCTAATTTTCATCAATTTTCAAATTTCCTAATTTCTAATTCATCTAATTTTCAATTTTCTCCTATATTTCTCCTAATTTCATGGGAATGACATAGCAAATTTGTCAAAATTTGTCATAATTGTCAATCAATCAATTTTGACATAGCAATTTGTCATAATTATCAATCAATCAATTTCGCATAGAAAGTGTTAATTTGTCATAATTTGTCATTCTTGATTTGAAATTTCCTTTCAAATCTCTTCATGCTAATCTTGTCATTTCTTCGATTTATCTATAAATTGAATGAATTTCTTCAATCAAAAGAATCAATCAACCACGCTTGTAGTATCCTCGCACTATCAAAATAAATCTTGCTTCATGTTTTTGCACTTGTAGGTGAGATGCACACAAATCCGCTATTTGGAGGAGAAAGGAGAACAATGGAGGTCAATTGAAAGAGGCATTGGTGATGGATTTTCATTTCTTTTGAGTGTCTTGTTTTCAATTCTTCTATTGATTGTAATTAGGATTTATTTCATTGCAATTTGGCTTTGTGGTTAGCTAATATCTATTTTCTTTGATGATTTCCAAATTCCTATCTACATTATCATCTCCTGATAACATCATTCCTCCCCAAGGAGGGACAGTACATGAACAAATACAAAAGGTTGAAGTAGGATCTGACACACAATCAGAGAAAACTATCAAACTTGTCTCAATCATCAAAAACCTATTGTCACCATATAACATACCAGTTCACAGCACTAATAGAATCTGGGATGATACCTCTGAGACTGATTCCAATGAATATGAATGGGGTAGCTGCTCAAATGCTACTGAAGATACCGCTGAAAATACTAGTTCTATATCCCTTTCTCAAGAAGAACTTAACACAGAAATTAGACTACTTGAATCTGGACCACAGAATATCTATGATGCTAAGGAAAGCGAGCAACAACATTATGAACAAGTCTATACGGAAGATGATACCATCAGAGACCTCGACGGAATCCTTGACTTCTTTAACACCCAAACCAATCACAATGAAACCTCTATCCTGACACTTACAGCAACAGAACTTGATCCACCAAATGATTCCTTACTACTTGTCTTTCCGGACCTCATAGACTGGGACAAACCTAAAACTCGTGATATACCAATTTTCCCGAATGATAAATCCATTATCCATTACTTATGTACTGTCAACCTGGAAACAGACTCTACCAGTGAATAGAATAGTGATGTCTACAATCAGGAGGGTGCCAAGTCTCTCAGTCGTAAAAATAAACCAAATAAAGGATCTAATGCTGAAAACCAGTCAATGGCAGCTATGGATCACAAAAAAGTAAAAATAAAGGACACATCTGAGGGTGAAAACCTTTTTAAGGAACCTAAAGATGGGAGACTTGACACTCTTCCTAAGCATTATCATGAGCGATCACCCATATTGATTGAGCCCACTCAATCAATCAACATTGGTACTACAGAAGCAGCCAAAAACATACACCTGGCAGATTCTCTAACAGAGGAAGAAAGATCAAAATTTATAAAAAAATTTAAAGAAAAGCAAATCAACTTTGCTTGGTCATATGCAGATATGCCCGGAATTAATCCACAATTAATCATGGATCACTTGTCTATGGCTCCAGGAGCTAAACCGGTTAAGCAAAAACTGAGAAAAATGAATCCACATGTGGCACTCATGGTTAAGGCTAAGCTAAAGAAACTATTGGACGTCGGATTTATTCGACCTATTGACTATGCAGAATGGATTTCAAACATTGTGCCAGTTTCAAAACCAGATGGCAGTATCAGAATATGCTCAGATTTTAGAGATGTCAACAATGCCTATCCAAAGGATGACTTTCCTTTACCAAGTATCGACATAATTGCAGACCTCACAGTAGGCCATGCAATGTTATCACTAATGGACGGTTTTTCAGGATATAACCAAATCAAGATCGCTCCAGAAGATCAAGATAAAACAACATTCACCTATCCTTGGGGAACATATTGTTGGAATGCCATGTCTTTTGGCTTAAAGAATGTTGGGGCAACTTATCAATGAGCAATGACAACAATCTTTCATGATATGATGCATACCTTCATGGAAGACTATGTGGATGATTTACTAGCTAAATCCTTCACCAGAGTAGAACATCTAAGCATCTTAGAAAAGATTTTGGAACGATTGGAAAAATTCCAAGTCAGGCTCAACCCTAAGAAGTGTGTCTTTGGGGTTACATCAAGCAAAATGTTAGGCTACATAGTCTTAGAAAAGGGAATTGAAGTGGACCCAGTAAAGGTACAAGTCATCATGGAAATGTCACCACCAAAGAATATTAGCCAACTCAGATCTCTACAAGGATGACTCCAATCAATCAGGCTATTCATCGCTTAGCTAGCAGATAAAAGTCCACCATTCAATCATCTGCTACATAAAAATGTACTGTTTAGATGGGAAGCCAAGTGTGCAGAATCCTTCTATCAAATCAAACAATATCTGATGAACCCACCAGTTCTGGTACCACCGATTGCAGGAAAGCTACTTATTCTCTACATTTTGACAACAGATAAATCTCTGGGGGCACTGTTAGCACAAGAAGATCAACAAGGCAAGGAACAAGTAGTATACTACATCAGCAGGACATTGAATGACTATAAGATCAATTACACATTTATTGAGAAAGCCTATTTAGCTATGGTCTTCGCCTCTCAAAAATTATACCACTACATGCTAGCTCACACAATTAAGCTAGTCGCAAAAATTGATCCTCTCAAATATTTACTCAGCAAAGAAGCTCTTACAGGCCGATTGGCTAAATGGGTCATGATTCTCAGTGAATTTGATATCCACTACACGGAGTGAAGAGCTATCAAGGGACAAGTAATAGCAGATCAACTAGCAAAAGCACCACTACCTAGTAAACAACCAATGGAGATCGAATTTCTAGACAGGGATGTTCTTGTTATCTCTACAAAACAATGGACCCTATACTTTGATGGATCATTTACCCAACATGGCTAAAGTGCTGACATTTTATTCATCACTCCAAAAGGACACACCATACCAAGATCCTACAAACTTATGTTTCCATGCACAAATAACATTGTTGAGTATGAAGCACTGGTCACAGGAATCAAGATAGTTGTAGAATGGAAAATCACAGAATTAAAGGTCTACGGAGATTCACAACTAGTTATCAATCAAATCAATGATGACTATCAGATGAAAGATGACAAGTTGCTACCCTACAAAAGAATGGTGGATGACTTCAAACAGTACTTTGTACACATCAGCTTTGCACAAATACCAAGGTTGGACAATAGAGCAGTCAATGCAATGGCTACTATCGCTTCACTACTGCAAATTCCAGAGCAACAGTCTCGTTATGAATTCCTGGTAGAGCAATTGTTTTCCCCAGCCTATGACAATTCTGCATCCTAGGTCGTCTACGCCTTAACTGGTTCAGACTCCCCCTTATATGGAACGATATATAAGTATCTTAAGACCAATATCCTACCCATTGACTTGTCCTGAAACCAAAAATGTAACTTTATCTGACAACCTACCCGTTATACCTTTACTGCTGATACTTTGTACCGTCGAGGTCTAGATGGTACTCTTCTTCGTTGCCTTGATCATAATGAATCTGACTCCGCTTTACACAAGCTTCATGAAGGTATCTGTGGCACATATTCTAGTGGTACTACTCTTTCTAAAAAGCATCTAAGAATGGTATATTACTGGTCGGCAATGGAAAAAGATTCTTATCACTTTGCAAAGAAGTGTCCTAAATGCCAAATCCATGGCAATCTTATACATGCACCAGCATAGGAACTGCAACCATTCACAACATCCTGGCCCTTTTGTTAGTGGGGACTAGACTTAGTCGGCAAAATTCATCCTTCATCGTCAAATGGGTATAAGTTCATTATCACTACAACAGAGTACTTTACCAAGTGGATTGAAGTAGTCCCCATGACCACAGTGACTGGGAAACAAATTGCCTCTTTTATCCTTAATTATCTGATCTACAGATATGGCATTCCAAGTTCCATCATCACAGACAATGGGTGACCTTTCAAAAATCAGGATGTGAGAGAACTATGTGAACGATTCAAAATCCAACATTGTTTCTCTACACCATACTACCCACAGGGAAATGATTAGGCGAAAGCATCCAACAAAATGATATTGAAACTTTTAAAGAAGACAGTCAATGATGCAGGCAAAGATTGGCATGTACAGCTCAATCCAGCACTTTGGGCATATAGAACTAGCATCCGTACACCGACACGAGCTACGCCATATTCATTGGTGTATGGATCAGAAGCAATTTTACCCCTGGAGGTAGAAATTCCATCTCTTAGAGTCTCTTTGAAAGGCTTAATCCTAGATGAAGAATATCGAGTTAACCGACTGCAAGAACTTGAACTTCTAGATGAAAGATGCCAATGTGCCTACACTCATCTCAAAGCATATCAGCAACGCATGTGTAGAAGCTACAACCACAAGGTCATCCCTAGAAACTTCAAAATAGGTGATCTTGTACTCAAAGAAAATCCTAGAAATCAACAAGATCAGGAAAAGAAAGGGAAGTTTGAACCTAACTGGTTGGGTCCATATGTCATCATCTCAACCTATGGATTAGACACCTATCAACTAACTACCTCAGAAGGAGATGTGCTCGACGAACCCACCAACAACATTCATTTGAAGAAATACTACACTTGAGCAGTCTAAATGCATGGAAAAACTAAAAATACAAAAAAATCAACAAATTAGAAAAAGAAAAGAAAAAGATGCAATAAAAACAAATGGTGAAAACCTAGCAAACAGATGCTATTGTGAGAGGACTGCTCCTCCATCTATTCTTATCAAGCTTTTGTATCAATGCATCCAAGTCCTATCGGCCATTGACCAACACCTTTATCAAACTAAGCATTATCTAGGACATACTTAGCATAGTCACTCTCCTTGTTTATCACAAATCATTTCATCATATCCCACCATGGCTTGGTAATCACTGTACATATCCACATTGGGCAATACCTTTAGCTAGGGGCAACATCGATCTGCATTTTGTCCTATCAACATATCACGCATTGCAAGCAGACTAGGCAAATCATGTCAAAACCAAAATTCAAAAAAACATGATGAGAATCAAACACAGATACATTTAATGGATTCACAACCCATGATGGATGATTTTCTGAAGTAACAAATGTTTGCATCTTGCATGAAGTTTTGACTATTTTTGCATTTGAACTCTTTTTGAACTATTGGATCCTCTACATTTTCTCAATGATGCATCAAGCTAGAGAAAGTAACGAGGACTCCAATATCTTTTTAGTCTTCTGTCTGGGAGGCGATCACTTGTACTGTACAAAGACTTGTCTCGAGACATGATTCAAAGCACATCATTGAAGACATGATTCCACTTTGCACATACAAATGGTTTAATCTTGTCTGTTTATCCACAAGCAACATTCAGGTCGTCCTGGTTCACTTATACCTTGACGCTTATGCTATCTTGCAATATAAAAAATCATGTAAATTTTTCTCAGGTCATTATGGTTCAATTATACCATTATGCTTGTATAAATTTTCAACATATCCCAACAAACCAATGCTCAATGATGATATCTCCAAAAGAAAGCAAAACATGTGACTATATCGAGATGACCAATGCAGAATGAGGATGCTGAGTTAGTTGCATATCATTTTACAATTAGTTGCATATCATGTTACAATTAGTTGCATATCATTTTACAATTAGTTGGATATCATTTTACAATTAGTTGCATATCATTTTACAATTAGTTGCATATCATGCATCTCATTTTCAAGATACATCTCACATCATATCATATCATAGGTCTCATTTTCAAGATACATCTCATACATCCTGCATTATCACATCATATTCATCACATATAAAATTGCATAAGCATTGCATCATTGTATAAAAAGCATCATCCATAACACATCACATGAGGATCAAAGAAAATGGGGTCATATATATATATATATATATATATATATATATATCTCAAAATGATCAAATGTACAAAATATGTCATATCTGTGCCCAACACAACAAAATGATCAAAATACAATAGAGACAATGTCTCTCAGGTGTGACTATCTCTAGATGGTGATGGTCTGACAATAGATGTCCCAGCACCTAGATCTCTAGGTGGATCCTACTGAATAGGCCCTATCATGCCCCTTCTCTTTGTCCTTGACCCCGTCTCTCGGGATCGACTCGATCTCGAGGCTGTATAACTCAAAACTCGACGCTCCCTGGGCACCGTGTCCTCATAGTGCCTCCTATAGTACTTCACCTCCTTAGCTTTCAAATCCAGCTCTCTCAAAGTGTCTCTCATTGGGCCACCTGCTGTCGCTCTCTGCAAACTCCCTGCAAGATCCTCAGCTTGGCCTAACTGTTCCAAATATATATCCCGCTCCGTGGTCAGCTGTGTGATCTATTGCTGCTATGCCAATAGTTGTGCCTGCAATTGTTGTACTAACAGCTGTAGGGCCCTAATATGTGCATCCTCCCTATGAGTCAGGATCCGAATCTGAAGGGGCACCTGGAAAGAAGTACTCCCCATCCTTCCCCCTGACCTCGGTACTAGTGGGGGTAGCACATCATTCCTCCTCCTTTGAGCCGACCGTCTCAACTCATCATTCCCTCCCACTGCTGCTATCACCTCTCCTACTCTCTCCTCACCCCCCTCCATAATCGCCAAGCCTCCTCTCCCTCCATCCATCACAGCCCACTGTACCACTCTCTCCACGTGAATCCCTCTATCCCCTCCACCTCTACCTCTATCTCTTATCCTCCCCCGATCTCCTTTCCCTCATCGACCTCGGCCCTCTCCTCCATCATCTCCCCCATCATCAAATCCTTTATCACCACCTCCCTCCTCCTCATCATCATCAAAAGCGGGATGCATCTCCACTGGATCTAATATCCTGGCCATTGTACGGGCTGCAAACAATCTGGAAAACTCCTCCGTCATGCCCGCATCTCATATCTCAGGGACATAGTCCCATATCTGGCCAGCTAGCTGAACAAACTCCTCTACCTCTGCCACACTATCAAGAGTGGGTCCCCAATCTGGTATATCCTACCTCCGTCGAGCATATAACCAAGTCCCCTGTGGTATCCCCTGCTGTCATCCATACTGTCGCAAACCTCGAGTGGCTAGAAATCTCTCAATAACAAAGGGTGTCTGCCCTATCAGATATCGGGTCATGAAGACATAAGGCATCTCCATCCCATCCTCTGCCCATACCTCACAACCTGTATAGGGTCGCCAAATGATCATATCAATATCATCTAGAACCCTCCTCCAGTGCTCTAGCTTACCTAGCTTACGCTGGACAACTATCCCTCGATATCCGTATGCATACGCGCACCCGACAGGCCTATCTCTGTCCACCAGTGGCTTGGCTGCGGGAATATGCTCCCAACACCATACCTATAACAGTGTCATTCCTGTTGATAAACTACCATACCCCAAATATACCACCTCATGCAAATCCCTATATAAGCGGGCCAGCACAGCCAACCCCCATACAAATCGGCGGCCCCGTGTCACCATCTCCTCCAGAACCAATCCCCATCCTACGGACAGTCCCTTTGACCTTTGGTTGGGACGTAAGAACCCACCTATAAAACCTGCCAATATTGATGGAAGAGGAGCATAATCCAAATCCAAAAACTCCTGCACAGGGATCTCATATCCGCACACTATATCATCCTGAAAGATCTGCCATAGTGCCTTTGTCCCACCATCCTCCAACTGCTCATAGGGTAGCAATGAACCTACCATAGGAATCTGAAGAATCCGGTAGCAATCCTCTGGCGTCACTGTAATCTCACCTATAGCCAAATGAAAGGTATTCATGTCATTGTGCCACCTCTCAGCCAGCGCTGTCAATAACTCCCAGTTCACAATAAATCAAGGCATATCTAATAAGGAGTTCAGGCCACACATATCACACTAGTACATTTGGGTCAAAATTTTGACGACAAATCGTCGGAAGTCTGATGCATTTTTGTTGCACTACCGACAAAAAAAGCCGTTGAAAACTTTTTGCCGGAAGTTCTGACTATCCTTGTGGTCATCGCAATTCTGACATCAGCCCCATCCTTTCTGACAGCCGCCATTGATACTCATACCCAGAAAGAATACCATCTCAATCTTGGGCTATTGTCGGAATTCCGACATCAAATTGTAAAAATTTCGATAGAGGAGTGTCGTCAGATGCACATAATCCTCATCGAAACTCTCCTGGAGGCCATCGTAATTTTAACCCTTTTGCATCGGAATTATGATGGCCTCTGGGAGAGCTCCAACGAGGATGATGTGCATCCTACGACACTCCTCTGTTGGAATTTTTATGCTTTGATGTCAGAATTCTGACGGTAGGCCGATTTTTCAGAAATTTTTTTTTTATAGAAAAAGATTGGCATTGGTATCTCTATTCTATCTCTCTTCTCTCTCCTTTCTCTAGGTCTCTTTCTCCATCCCTCTCTTCTTCTCTCCCTCTCTACTTCTCTTTCTCTACCCTCTCCAAGTCATTATCTCTTCCTCTCACCCTCTCTCTCTCACCTCTAGTCTATGCATATGAGCCTTTCAAACCCACTCGGGGGTAAAATAGCCCTAAGTTGGCCTTATTTTGAGGAAAAATGCAAACATTTAAAGGATAAAATCAATAATTTTCTACATTGCCGACCCCAATCTGTGCAAACCTTCTTGTTATTTGTGCCTAAATCTGTGCATGAGAGGAGTCCAAACCCACTCAGTAAGAGAAGAGCACCTTAAGTCAGCTAGAAGGAAGGTAAATTCATGAATTTAATAAACAATTATTGGGCTGGCCGACCTATGGAGGTGAAATGAAGGCAAAGGTAAAAAGGAAGAATATAAAACAAAGATCAAATGCTCATCAAATTCAATTTGCAACCAATTAAGAGGAGGAGAATTAGGGAGCAGGTCTGTGAATTAGGGTATAAAATCAGATGAAATTTATTTGTGATGCATTATTTTTTTTTCATTTCATTCACGATATGTTCCTTCTTGCTTTCAGGATGTCATGAGGACTTCATTACAAGGAAAAGAACCCCTTACCCAACACGTAGAGCATGCCAACATCATGCTTCAATGCAAGGATGAAGACACTTGATGAAAGGAGGCTTCAAGGCATGAAAGAGGACATTGGCAACATGGAGGGTTTTCACATCAATATCAACACCAAGACTCACAAGTTTAGGATGGCAACATGAGGAGCTAAACCTATTCAAAGCTTTCAAAAATGCAATACAAAGGAAGGAGCATCTCAAGGCACAAGGACAATGTCAAATGATGATCAAGATATTATGAGGATTCAACAAGGAAGAAATAGAAGACTATCTTGCATTCCCTTCGAAAATCCAAGAATAGCAATCAGTAGAATAAGGAGAAATCAATAAGGATTTCTTTAAAATGAAGGGATCTACAACATGATAGGCCATATGTAAGACATCAATCACCAATGATCAAGGTATTCAAGTTAGAGTTACAAAGGTGATCAAGGTTGGATAGATCAAGAATAAGTGGGTTCTACATCAAGCCTAGGCATTACAAAGTCTATATCAAACATATTCACCAAGGTGAATTACCCCACAAAGAGGTAGATTTTTGAATCTCAAAGAGGATTTCATCAAAGGAAGCCATTCAAGTCAAGTATATGCACCATGAAGTTGAATCAAGCATCATCGGTATGGAGATGCAACAAAAGGAGGACCAAGCATCATCAAACATATACTTCATTAAGCACATGGTCACATAAAAGGATCAAGAACTATCAGGAAGATGGAAGGACACAAACATGATCAAGTAGATAGTTTCAGAAGAATTAATCAAAAGCTAAGGACTTGATCATCAAGATGATACAATTTGGGAATATGTCCCACCACCTTCATCATGTTGAGAAAACTAGATAACGTTGAGTATCAAGAGATATTTCTCAATCACATAAGCTTTGTGATGATCGACTTGGCAAGTTGAGTTGGCATCCAATCATCGTCAACCTAATCAAGTGAAGCCACATTGACATGTCCAAGTTCATCATACTTGATTCATCTAATGAATGAGCTAGTGACACATTGCAATGCATCAAAGTTTGTTCAAGCATACCTAACCTATTTCCTCATTGGTTAGAATTCAAGGTGCACATGTGTCCTATTCAATGTAATTATTTAATTGGCTAGAATGGAGTTTGTTATAACAATCCCTAATTAGGGTTTCCCTATATTATCTCGACCGTTGATTTGATAGTCAATCTGGGTCATTCATTATAATGGGGGTCTATAAAAGGCCTAGCCTTTTCATTTGTAAAGGTTAATAGTTGCTAGTCAACAATTAATAGTTCATAGATAGCAGTTAGATAGCAAGTATAGTAGAGTAGGAGGAAAGAAGGAGTTATTGCCAAGACTTGTTGATTTTAATACATGATCTTCATTGAAGCATGGTGGATTTCTACATGTTGCATGGCTTCTTGTTACTTCTCAAGTTTAGATAAATTTCATATATTGCAATGGAGAAATGTGATGATTTCTTGATGGAATTCCTGTTCATACTATTTGTAATTTGCTAGTTGTAAGTTGCAATGTACGGTTAGTCTGAACTTCATTAAGCATAAGTTCAATTGTGAATGTTCACTTAAATTGCGCTAGTTTTGGGTATTCGAATGAATGTTCATGATATGAAAACCCTTCGTTATTCCTTAGAAGATTGCATTAGTTTTGTGTACTCGTTTCTACATGGCAAAGCAAAGCTTGATTATGGAATTCATCTATCAAATCATCATCCTTTATTGTCACTGTTCTTAGGATTAAATTAGATCTCTAAACCCTTTATCTCTTTTGTCTTTTATTTTCCAGGCAAGTTAGTGTAGAGTCCAAGTTCCGGTAGAGTTCAAGAAAAATGTAAGCCCCCTTGCGATTCCAGCAAAATCACACCATATTCACTAAGTCTATCCCATGCAATTAAGTTGCATAGTTCGTATTGTAAACCTTGGAGTTGCTTTGATTGATCACTTTTTTTAGCATTCAAAGTTTCTTTGTTCAAGAGATGATAGAATACCTTGGTATTTTATTGTGTTCGTGGTGCATAAAAAAACATCAATAGGTGGTTCTAGATGAAAGATAGTTGTGGGTTTGCATGCATGTTTAGTGCATGATTCAAGGAGGTTGTTTGCAACTTTCTCGTCAAGGAGATGTTGGTATGCAATCATTAGTCCCTCATCATCTCTACAATATTTTCTTGATGGATTCCTTGACTAGTGGAATTGTTTGGCAAATCGGATTTGGAGTGTCTTTGTCTTGAGATCCATATGGTATTTCTTTGTATCTCATTTTGCAAGTTATTCATGTGATGACAAGTTTTACATGCGTCATTGTTTTAGATCTACAAGTTATGCAGTTGTATGGATTTAATCCACCCATTGGTGATGCAGAGCCCTTGTTGCTGAGACAGGATCCTTCACTCAAGAACCCCAAACAAGGACCCTACAACTTCTACAAAGACATCAATGGTTGGATTGGTTTCAATTTGATTGTTTTCATACCTCTCCCCATACTAAGTCATCTAGACAATGCCAATTCCACATTGTCTCACAAAAGTCTCTCATGACTCAAAGGCCACTACACCCAACCAAAGGTGGACACACACTTCCTAAGGAAATGGGGACCTCCAATACCTTGATTTACTATCCTATAGGGTTAATAGACCTGTTCCAATCATCAAACATGATGTATTGAGAAAAATTAGTACTGTTGCTACAATTAGGCCTGTCACGCCTAGTAGCCCTGCCAGTTTGAAAAACTTAAGGTTTCTTGTTAATTTCTCAAAAGACCTTTACAATTGAGAGTGGATTTTGTTTCATTCAAGTGAGTGCCAAAGGATTCCAAAAGGGTTTGGGCAGATCCAATGTCTAAGGGTTATAAACCCAACTTCACTCCTAGGTCTAATAGCCCTAATTAGGCCACCTTAACAAAGGAAGTATACTCAAAACCTATTGCCTAGGAAAAGTAAGACCTGAGAAATGTGGGGGACATGTATACAACATAAATTACCAAGTTATAGCCCTTGGTTCCACCGCTATCATCATTTTTGGGGTCGGACGCATACCCAGCCAAGGTGGTCACATAGAGATGCCCACCTCTAAAACTTCAAACCCTCGCCTTTACCTGTCACTTCCCTACAAAAGGTCTTGGAAATATTAAATTAAATTTTCACCACTTTCTTCACCCCAAAGGCCATACAAATCCCATGAGGTATCAGCAAGAAAAACTCATATTAGCTGTCAAACCCTAGGTAGACTGTCAAATCCGGGGTACCTTCACAAAAAAAAAACTTTTCTCACGGCTCCAGAAGAGTTAGAGGCTTAGACTTGTTGCATTGGAAAGGTAAGACAAGTTAATTTCATATTAAAGAGGTTTTATGCCCTGGAGAAAGCCGTACTATACGGAATATGGGAAATAGCAGCAAAATGCAGGAAAAAGACAGATTTTTATTGGTTTCTTTGTTCACAAAACTTTCATTTTCCTTCAACAACCTTGCCAAAGGTTAGAATTCGACCTTTAATGACCCTTCCAATAGTTATCAACTGATTTTGGAAACCAACATGGTGGTTTGAAGGAAGTTGCAATTTTGGGTTAAAAGTTGTCATAGTTGCTGTAGTGTCGTAAATTGTACGCACTTGCTAGGGTGGTACAATTTCACACCTAGTTTAGCACCCGCCTTGGCGCATTTTGCATTTTGCATTACATTTCTCCTTTAGCACTTAATTAATTAAATTAATTAGGTCTAAGGTTCTATTTTATCATCTCCCATATCATAAAGTTGGGCCCTTTCATTAAAGTGTGCCCTTTTCATTTTATTCCTCCTATACATCATTTTATCAAAAACCCTAATTAGGTCCTATTTTGAACTTGGGGGCTTGATTTCGGGGGTCAAAACATCTTGAAATCACCTGTAACTTCGGGATTCTCTCTAAAATCATCATATCCGACGGCCTTGAAAATTTGGTGAAAAGTTATCGGGACCGTGGCGCCCGGTGCACATGGTCCCAGACATTTTTCCCGAAATTTTGGGAGCACGATCCAATCATAAAATAAAGCTTAACCCCAAGAAATTGGCGGGATATTCAATCTCTAGGTTGGCCTAAAGTTGGAATTAAGACCTAGGGTTTCATATATAAGAGCTCTCTTTCTTCATTTGAAGGGATCCGATTTTTGGCTTTCAAGGACCTTCTATGCAGCGAAAGGGCAGATCTTTGAAGACTTCAACAACATTCAACATCCTTCTATTAAGCATTTATCAATTTCATTCATCCATTTAGGGCTTGGAAGACATTGAAGAACAATAGGAGATTACCGACTGAAGATTGGCTTGTACTCCTCCCTTGAGGGTTGGGTATGATTTCATGTTGTTTTCATGTCTTTGCATAAGCTTCAACATATCCTTTATTCATGCTTTAGATCACTTTGCATCTTGATTTAGAGCATTTACATTATCATTTACAAGCAATTAGGGTTTACTTTCTAGGTTGCTCTAGTTTTCTTTCTTGCATTTAAGGACCTTGCACACACACTAGGTCTGCACACACAATACATTTTACAATACAACTTGGCTATTTGTGGAGGTGGAAATCACCGAAGCGGGGGTTTGACTAAGGCAAAACCCTATATAGCCGCCCAAACACCTTTTCAGATATAAGTGCAGGTTTCAAAACTCGGACAACGCTGCAGGTTGCAGATCCGGAAGAAGTAGATGGAAACAGACCTTCACACCAAATTCCAGCCCAGAAAGCTAGGACAGGGGCATGGGGCGCCCTGGTCCTGCCAAGACAGGGGCGCTGGGCACCCTGGTCCTCCTGACAGACAACATTTTCAGCATTTTTGACAGCTTTTCCAGAGTGCAAAACAACAGTTTTCGGAGCAGTTTCAGGGGCAGAATCAGGACAGTGGCGCCCGCGCCCCCGTCCCGAACATTTTCAGTCATATTTTAACACCAGGTATGCATTTACATTCTTGTTTTGTCCTTGTGTTTATAGATTTCCATCATTTAAGTTCAATTCTGTAATCTTGTTATTAGTTCATACTTGCACTTTGGGGTTAGGGATTGAACTTGCATCATTTCATCTTTCAATTACAACAAAGGAATAGAAATCCTAATAGGTAGCCCGTGGCTCTCTCTTCCACAAGAAGAAGTAGCCAATTGTGTGATACCTCTAGGCTCTTTCGTATTCCACAAGTGTGTGGTTGAAAGTGAGATTAGGGCATGTTTGCTTAGTGTCACTTTTTCTCCTACACATTTTGGTGAACCCGACGTGAACTCCCATCTTCTCTAATTCTGATTTATGTTTTCAAATTTGAGTGTTTATGCTATTTACAAGTTTTAATTTCTTGCAAGATTCAAAAAAAAAAATTTAGAGGAAATTTTTGCTAAAACCCTAATTTTTCAATTCAAAGTTGAACTTGTGGATAGCTTATTTGGGATCAATAATTTCAAATCTGATTTAGGAACTCATTTGAATCATAAATTTCATTCTAAGTGCTTGCATTGGTTAAAATTAAACATTTCCTTCTATTTTGCATGTGTTATCATTTGAAAGAGGAAAATTGTTGTCATGATGCATTCATCTCATAGATGTGATAATGGGTTAGCTTCCCTTGTTTCAATTTTTCCTTCTCCTAAGGAACCTCCCCCCATCTATAACAAAATTTTAGTGCCTAAAAGAGTTGCTACCAATCCCTTTGAGACTCTCCCGTGCTCTAAGGATGAAGTCTTTAAGAGTGATCTTGACAATTCTCCTAAAATGTGCCCTTCCTATTTAGCTATCCTAGAGGAAGAGACTGATATCATAAACACCTTTCTTAATGTTACTTTACCTTCCCTACATGATGCCTCTCTAAGTGAAAAGGTATTGATGGACATTGACTTATTTTCTCCTAAATTTGGTCCTTCCAATGGGGGCATGTTAGTGCAACAAGAGGTTATGAACACTTCTTTCAAAGATATCCTCCCTAAGCATGAATCTTTGGAGAAATATGTTCATGTTCCTCCTAAAAACCACTCCCTTCATGAGGATCCTTTTGCGCAAGAAGATGACATTATCCCTACATTTCCTAGCGATGGCATTTCCTTTTCCAACAAAATTCCCACTAGAGATGATGAATTAATGATAAATGCTTACCCTTCTCCTAAAGTTTGTCTTACCCATAAGCATCCCTTAGAGAAAGAAGATGAAATAATAAGCAATTTCCTTAATTCTCTCTCCCCTAAAGATCATATTGAACATATTTTGAGGAAAGAGGATGAGTTTAACACATCTATTGATGCTCTCCCTTCTAAGGATGAGGAATTAATAAACAAAGTTATCTCCTCTCCCGAAATTGACAATACTTCAAACATTCCTTTCAACAACTTCACTATTTGGGATGAACCATTAGAAGAAGGTGTAGATTATTCTCTCTCCCTTGATATTTTCTCACCTTCCTTGAATATCAATTATTATCCCTCTAAAAATAAAGCATCTCCCTCTCCTCAACTTGGTTCTACTCATAAGGAAACCCTAGTTCAAAGCAAGATGGTTAACATCTCTTTCAAAGATCTCCCTCTCAAAAGTGAGACTTTAGAGAGTAATGTTGAACCTTCTCCTAGAGAGTTTATTCCCCATGTAGATCCTTTGATGATAGAGGATGATATGACCTTTCCTAGTATTACTCTCCCTACTAGAACATCAATGCCTATTCCTTGTCTCTCTCCTAAAATTGATTTAATCCATGATAAGATTTTAGTGCAAGAGAAGACTATCAATAATTCTTCCAACACTTTTGTTCATTCCTCTAAACCATCCTCAATCAATTTGATACATGTGAATGAGACACCTAACAAACCTCTCTTCACTATCCAAGGTGCTTATCCTTCTCAAAATTCTCAAACTTTAAATAAGCCTATCTTAGTGGTTCAAGGTGGTTATGCTAATGATTCTTTTTGCACTCCTAAGAAACCTATTATTACTGTGCAAGGAGCTTATTCTTCTAAGAGCCCTTATGAGTATGCTAAGCAACTGACTAGAGAGAGTTATCATGCGGTTGCCCATACCTATAACACAAGAAACAATAGGCAACCTAATCCTCCTCCAGTTATCCCAACTTCGCTTCCTCCTTCCCAACCTATTCTTCCTCAAGCTCCTCGTATTTCACAAATGCTTAGTAAGGACTATGATCTCATAGAACAACTTAAAGCTACCCCTGCTAAGATATCCCTTTGGGATTTGATCCAAACTTCTTCCGCTCATCATGGAATGTTACAAGATGCCTTGAAAGATTTGAATGTTCCTCCACCTAATACATCTAGTAATATAGTGTCTTTGGTTAACTCTATGATGAATCCTAAAGCTCAAATTGTGTTTACTCAAGATGAGTTGCCTACTAGTGAAATTCAACAACAATATGATCCCTTGATGATTGTGGTTATCATAAATGACACGGCTATAAGACGAACACTAGTAGATAATGGCTCTGGCCTTAATGTATGTAGCATTAATCTATTGCATAAGATGAATGTGGATACATCCCTTATTGAGCCTGACTCTCGTCCCATTCCAGGCTTTGATAATGTGGCTAAGTCTTCATTAGGTATTATCACCTTACCCATCACAGTGGGACCTGTTACTTTGCCTACTCCTATCCATGTTATGTTGGGAAATCTAACATACAACTTGTTATTAGGGAGACCTTGGATTCACAGTATGCAAGCTGTCCCCTCTACATTGCATAGACAAGTCAAATTTATTTATAACAATAAGACATATACCTTGATAGGTGATACTAATCTTCAGGCTTGTTTGCAAACATCTACTTCCAAAGGGAGTTCTTCTAAGCCTTCCTCTTCTAGTGATGACTCGTTAAACAAGATACCTATGGATGAATCATCACCCTCTAATAATCAAAATTCTTTGGATGAGTCTAAAGCTCCTGAAGAAGATCCTTCTCGACTTGAGTTTACACATGAAAAGGCTTTTGATCCTGAGAAGGTTCTCGCAGAAGATGATTGGGGATCCCTTGACTTTAATCCCACCTTTGTAGGTGAGTATAGGGTTCCTCCTAGAGATCTTAAAGGTAAAAAGAAGGAAGAAACTAGAGATCAATTAGTCTTACTTGAACCTATGAGAAATAATTTTGTGGCCGCTTCTCAAACTTCTTCTCCTCACACCTCTAATTATGAAGAGTTTGATTCTTTGTCTTATGAAAAACCACCTTCTCTTCCTGAAATGGCTGATCGTTATGGTCGTGGTTTTCGCATTTTTTCTAAGCATGGGTATCATGGAAATGGTTGTGGTGCTCATGAACAAGGGATGAAAGTTCCTCTAGAGACTAATTTTCACAATTATGCCTTTGGACTCGGCTATAATCCCTGCAAACGTACCAAAGCATCTAAAAGACCATCTCTCAATGTGAATGCTATATTTAGTAGTGATGATGATCTCACTTCAACTAAATCATCTTCTACTTCTATCAACTCTCATTCCCCTCATAAGGAAATCTTGGCAATGAACAAATCTCTTTATGAATCCCCTCAAATTTCTAAATCCACTTATGAATCTTTATCTCCTATTCATCATAAAGTCCTTTCCTCTAGGGATAAGGCTCTAATAAATTACACTCATCCCTCTTCTAAGATTTCTTGTGACTTTTCTTCTTCAATTTTTATCACTTTATACATGTTTTTGATCTCACTTATAGTTGAGCATTTAGCATGTAATATTCAAATACCTCATTCAATCTATCATGTCTTTAAATAACATTAATGGCTATTATGTTGATCATCATTATGTGACATTGGTACCTCATTTACTGGGGGCTCATTGTCATTCATGATGGTACAATTTCAAGTGCAATCATATATTTTTTGAAGCAACATAATAGCCTAATTTTCTTGTTCCTATGGGGACAAGAGTGATTTCATACATCTCTTCTTTTGCTTATGTCCAAATCTCTCCCTAGAAGATTGTGTAAGTCCTTCTCATTGGGGCAATGATCTTTCCTTATTTTGATCTAAGGATCCACTTTTTCCTATTTCGTGGATGGTGTGAACTTTATTACTTGATGTTATTCCATGTATGCATTTGTTGTTGTTTGTTCAAGGATTCTCTCTTACAAGAGGTGTAATTCCTTGACTACAACCTCTTTTGCACTTGGTAAAATACATCCATAATGAATTCACTCTCCCAATTGGGTTAAAAGGAGCGTCATCCTTCATTAAGAATCACTTTCACCTCACAAAAGAAGGAAGTATTGCATTCTTATTCTCTTCTTTGCCTTATTCTAGAAGATGTTATATTTGTCTAAGACAATTCCTCTCGAGGATAGGTGTCTTTTGTATAAAGATCTCTTCTCCTCTAAGGATTTACATTTCTTTAACAAAGTCAATTATATATAAGAGCAGTATATGCATGGATTTACAAAAGTGTCATGCAGAATGTAGATCTATACCTTGTTACTTAAAAACAAAAGTTCTTCTCCATGTTCATTTTTCCATGATATAACTTGACCTCGGGCAACCTTTTGACTGTCAAGAAGAGATTGCCTCAGATGAAAGTAGTGATAAATGTCACTATCAACAAAAGAACAACCAATAAATGATAAATTTGCAGTGAGATCATAGTGCCTAAATCAGTCTAAAAGCTTATAAGGATCGGAACCAAGCCATATAAGCTTCAAGAACAATTTGAGAGCATCAAAGTCATCTACTGGACATTAGATATTGTCAAATCAATGACACATTCATATCAAGCATCTTTACTTTTTTGAAAAGTAGACCACATTTCAGATCTAGATGACACCATAATGACTTTGATTTCCTCTTGCAAGATATTCCTCCATCATGTATTGCTTCATCAAAGTTCAAATTTTCTTCTTCAAGGGCTCTAAATGATTCTCTATATAGGATTCTTCATGTCTATGAGATCCACTTCATTGGGAGGCCTAGTTAAACATTTCACATCTGTTTGTGGACTCTCACCTTTCAAACATTTCACATCTTATAATTGAGCTTCACTTTGTTTCGAGAATAGTTTAATATTCTCTACTTAACAGGGCCAACCACGTGAAGGTGGAAGCTCATTTGGCCCCTCCCCCCCCCTAACATCACTCTAAATTCCCCGTTAACATATTCATTCATTCTTTCATCCATTATTAAAATATAACATTCATTCATTATCACATAACGTTCATTAACACATAAAATTCATTAACTTTCATTAAAACACAACATTCATCAATAATCATCAACACATATCATTCATGAACATTCATTAGCACATAATTACATTCATTACACATAAAAATTAGTCATTAGCAAATAAGGTAGATTACAATCATTTCTTTCTTTCTTTCTTTTTTGAAGCTATGAAAAGACTAAGTGGAACTTCGGTTTCTTCATCATTTCCTCCATCTGTGGATGTTATGCCCTCTTCTCATGCTCTTGATGTATGCCTAGTCCTATACAAAGGACGAGGATGCTGAACCAAAGGGGGGTCCTCTGCAATAACAAAGAATTGGGTTAAATTCAAAACATTTTTTTACTATTGTTACAAGTATTTCATTAATTTAAAGAACACAACTGTTACACTCTTTACCTGATGGGGCCACATCATCTTCCACATCATTTTGTCTAGCCTCAACCTCGACATGCTGAGCACCCTCTAGATCCTCTGGAGTTGAAATATGAAACGTTACATTAATCAATACACCAATTGCAATTAAATTTGTTTAAAGGAATAATAGTGGTCCTCTTTACTTGATTGGAGAACATCACGTTCTTGATGTTGTCTACCTAGATCATGCTCCACTTGGTCACCACCGACTACATACTCTAAAATATTAACAATAAAGGTTACATTAATTACTACACTAATTTTCAATTTAAGATGTTTAATTGTATTAATAATTACATAAAAAAATTTGAATAGCAAATGAATACCTCCACTACTAGGATGCACATCCGGACCTTCATGTACAGGTTCTGTTCCACAATTATTATGCTGCATTGCAATGTCACGCACAGTGTTATCATTGCTTGCTTATTTAAAAAAAATATAGTCACTTTATGTTGAAACTTAACATCAAATAGATTATTGGTTAAGTATTCAATTTGAAATAATTTTCATTCAGCTTAATTACCGTTGTGACAGATGCATCAGAATCTCGTGTTGGCCCACTCAATTCTCGTAGCCGTTCAGCCACGACTATATAGCCTTTCTGGTAGCCAATTCTCTTGTCATCTTCCGTGGGCACTCTATTGAATTTAGAGCCCTGCATTTTTGCTTAGTATTGTGAATTTTGCTTGTATTGTTTGATAAAAAAAAAATTGTTTATAATTTATAAATATTTTGATGTGATACTTAATTTACCGATTCTTACAATTTGTGCGGCAAGTTTCATATAACCACCAGAGCCGAGTTTGTGTTGCCCATGCTTTTCTTGTCTTGCCTTGGTTGCCTTTGATGTGTCACTCAATCTATGAAAAGTTTGAAATATGTTAGATTATATAAATATAATGAAAAATTAGTACATATTCACATTCTTGATAGTATCACATACCTTCTTCTGGCGTCTGGTGGTGTATTTCCTTTTTTCCTTTCAATTCTCTCCTTTGCATCCAAAATTAGGTCCTTCCACTCCCTCTTTGGAATCATGGGGGGACACTCATACTTTACGTTCTTCTCTAAATGTGTCTTGTATTGGTCCCTCACATACTTCAGATATGTGCCAGCTTTTTCCAAGAGCTTAGTCTTGTCGAATGTGTCATTTCCAAACAACCCTACCATACGGTTTGTGAGTTCATCTTTTAACTTTTTTTCTTGGTCATTCCACCTTTAAAGCAAAAACAAACCTGTTAGATTTAGAAAGAAACTAAAGCTACCTTTGATATAGTTCAAGAAATGGATAAAAGGAAAACTATTCTAGCAATGATATGAAATCAAAATAGTGGATAAGGGTTAGTTCACGTATGATGTTCCACCTTTTATGTATGGTGGGCCCAAATATCTGCAATGAAATGTCATTAAGATTTTTATAAAAAATATCATTTCCTGCAAAAAAAACATGGGATCATTAGTCCAAAATGAGTGATCAGTAAGTAAATTACAATTAGACTATACATAATAATATTTTTGAAGTATCTGGAACCTTCTGTATCTTCAAGGGAATCAATTCTTCGTCGCTCACCACCAATGTGGCCTACAACGTTCCCATACTAGCAATACAGGAAGATCCAGGAAATGATGGTATGTTATCAGTAGTACTCACCTCTGGCGCATCCTCATGTGCATCTCCTGTCATAGTAAATGAATGCACTATGAAATGCCTCCAAGAAAGAACACTTCAAGGGTAATAAACACATAACAAAAGAGAGAGAAAAAGAGGGATCTACCACCAGTGGGTGGGTCAACACGAGCTAGTGCAACAGATGATGTCTACATGGTACATGTTGCCGACATTGCTATCAGCAATACAGTTGGGCTCGACCTCGGACCCATATCAGCACCTGAAGAGTAATACATTAAATATGTAAAACATAAAAAAAGCAAGTTCACAAGTCCAAAGGAGTGGTTTTAATATATAGAACATGGTCATCACCTGAACTACTCGCAATACCCTGATCATCACCACCAGGATGATGAGGCCCTATAAATTTCTGTAAAAACAACACATACATATTTTAGTTAATGACATAAAAGAGATAAAAATATAAACCATTATTGAACTTTTGTTATGATTAAAGCTTTCATTACTGCTTACTTGCAAGTTTTCCATTGTCATCAATAATAGTTACACCCTCTTTGTTATCTCATTAGTCTGAGGACTTATGGTTGCCAAATCAAGGATCTCTTGCCTAATTTTTCTAATATTCTTATGTACAAATTGCATAGGGTTTGCGGTAAGTGCAATGTCATCGGCGCATAACACTGTCGAGTGCCCCACATCCCTATGGAGGTGCTGAGGTACTGTAGGTTCCTTTCCCTTATCCCGAACATCTGTCTGTGACAAGAATATAATTAACACTATCAAAATTACTTCAAAACATTCAAGAAAAGATCATAATGTAACAGTTTGATTCTATCTAATTTGTACAATTACAATGAGGTTTACCTGCTCCGTAGAAGTGTCGGGACCTACACCCCTATCTGTGCTGTGTGGTGGATCCATGTGGCCCTGTGACAAAGAAAAAATATAAAAATGTTAGCGAAATGAAACCAATAGACTTAGCAAAAAAACTTAATAATACAATGGTTTATTGGATTCATTAATTGGAAGTTGGCTTAAATGGTATATATATAGTACGTACCACCCCCATGATAGTAACTTTGTTTGTATCTATACGATTCAAATTGTAATCGATTAGCAGCTCTTCCCCTGCACTTATTGATTTTATCGCACATACAAACACACAATTTCCCTCACGTGCCTCAAATATGCAATTGGGTTACTTATTAGTTGACCCAGGTCATGTACTATTTATAAAACCTGCAATATTCCTTGTTGCTTTTGGCCTTCTGTCAATGTATATAGCCACTCGTTTACTTTGATCATTATCTTTTTGTTGTATATAATTGGCTGACAGTGCATACCTACACATACTTTTTTTATATCAAACAATCTGCATCCAATCATTATAATTGTAACAAGGTCCAACAAACTCCATCAATTCAACAACTTTGTTGTAACAAACCTTTATGCTGTCCATGGAAAATAGGCCCAAACCATGTAACGACGAAGGTGCTATGTGATATATCCTATCATTAACACAAAAATCAGTGTTTATTGGAGGAAGTTCCTTGGGTACACATTATTTCAGTAGATGTTTGTACCTCAAGGGCACCTCAATGTCACCTTTGGTCTCATCATCATAAGAACATGACCCCCCTTGAGCAAGAAAAAATTCCATGCGTTTATTGAATTTTCTTCTAATCTTTTGACCTCTAGTTGATCTCCCTATTTGAGATCTACTACATGTCTCACTTTCCTCTTCTATTCCTACATTTCCCTCACTCGAGGAAGACACATCTCACAAATACCTATTTGGTGATACTTGTGCACCATCAAATGAGAGAGTTAGTTGGTAATGAGAGAGATATTTTGCAAATGAGGGTAATATTGATGAAGAAGTCGGCCATAAAGTTGATGTTGAGATTAAAATTTGAGTAAGTCCAACTGGGGCCTCAAGTGTTGATAACTGTATTAGATTTGCTGCTAATGTTGATGTTTGAAAAACTGAGGAAGTTTGTTTTTCTTGTAATTTTTTAAAAATATATTATTTCTATAAGGTGTATTGACTTACACCTGTCGATCCATGAGACTATGTAGGATCCTCGTCAAAGGGGTTCAGGTTCCTACACCAACAATTGAGCATAATAAGCATTACATTTGTAATTTGATAAACAATAAATACTGCAGTATCATAAGCATCATAAGCATCATAAGCATCACATATGTATCATCATATATGTAATTGAGCATCATAAGAATCACATATGTATCATCATAAACATGTAATCCATCACATACGTATCATAAATCAAAATCTATCACATAGCTAATAAGTAGTCCACATTCCATAAATAAACACAAAGTTCAAAAAATGTCACATGTATCATCATAAGCATGTAATCCATCACATATGTATTTTAAATCACCATCTATCACATAGCTAGAGGTGCATCATGAATTAATTAAGTAATGGCATTAGAATTCAAAACATATGAATTATTTATGTAACCATATAAGTCAAATCAATTTCTATCAAGATATCAATATTAAATAGATAATATAATAATCGCATCTCATACATTTCATTCATGTCATTGATCTTCTTCTTCATCCAACTCATCATGATGACTATCATCATCATCATCATCATCATCATACTCATCATCGTCATTGTCATTGTTGTCATTGTGTTCATCATCGTCATCGTCATCACCATCACCGACACCATCACCATCACCATCACCATCACCATCACCATCACCATCATCATTAGCAGCAGCACCATCATCATCATCAACTTCTTCTTCGTGTACATTTCCATCAGGAACATCATCGAGTATCTATCGATCGTGATCATCTATATCATCTTCTACTTCTTCGGTATCTTCTTCTTCCATCACATTATACATTATCGGCATTCCTCTTGGATCATGTCTAACAACAAATGACCAACCCGGTTTATGTGGAACCTCCAAGTAAAATACCTGCTCACATTGACTCGGAAGAACATAAGGCTCATCCCCAACTCGTTCAAACGACCTTGTATTAACCATTGTAAATCCATTATCATGTTCAATAATAGTTCTATCAAGATCATTTATATTCAGTCGTAGCCTATACCATTTGACGATGAATAGAACTAATTTGAAGGAATTAAAGTCACACTCAAGTATATCATCCAAAATGCCATAGTATCGATTTTGAGACACTTGAGGATGTATGTCGTTTCTAGATGAAATATTGGTCACCTCAAAGACTACAGTTATCCCAGAATCAAAAATTTTCTTCGTGTCATGCAACTATTTGATGCGAAATTTATGACCATTGCAGCACATAGCCTTGTGGTGTTTGACCTGCAATATGTCTAACATATTAAAATTATTGCATCATGAGTTGATAAACATACGGATGATTAATAAAATTATACGTACCTGTTGATCTCTTAAACCATATGCTAAATCAATTTCCCTTTGTGTAACATTGGAATCTCCATTACGATGAGCTTCTTTAACCAATGAAGCGACACCATCCCATGTTAATGTGCGACTAGAATGTTGACATCGTTCAATCCACACCGTCATCCAATCAAGATTGTTTGCAATATACAAATGTAGCGCATCCCACTCCCGACCAACTGTATAAATAATTAATAGACCACTTACAATTGATTTATTTAGAAGATGAAGAATTAATTTACTACAATAACATCTTATAATTAACTCTCACTTTCTTCAATCTACCTTTCCCCATCAAGTGCTCCCCTTCAAATTTATTAATGGGGTTGGGATCCCAAATGCGATCTACATGGATTTTTGTTGCAAACTTAGGAAGATATTCAGTAATGTACACCATAGTTTGGTATACCATATATCCCTCCACCATAGAACCCTCAGGATGTGCTCTTTGTCGAACCAAAGCCTTCAAAAATTTCAAGTGCCTCTCAACCATCCACATTGACCTAGTGTGTACAGGTCCACACAATTTGATCTCCTCAACTTGGTGTATGAGGTAGTGTTGTTGTGCATTGAAAAAAGTTGAAGGTAGACACTTTTGCATTTCACACATTAGATGAGGGATTTTTCTCTTCCAATATTTTATATCTTCCTTGTGGATTTTTTTAGATGACAACCACCTAATTAAAGAGATTGAAGATGCAAATATATATAAACGAGACTTTACAAAATAATATACAAATATATAATTGCATAACAAGTAAAGCAAATGGAAAATATAATATCTATACAACAAATTGAACAAACATCACTACTTACCTCATGTATTTTCCAGGATCATATATGACTTGCTTGATATTATTGTTGAAGTGGTTTGGGAGAGATAGAGGTAGAACGTACTGCTACAATTATAAAATGATCTTTTCATTGTTTTCCAACATAATAAAATGAAAAGTACATGCGCAGTATACAAATATATAGTAAATACACAAGAACGCAAATTACCTTAATGAAGGTATGCCAATCATGCGTTTTCATCCTTGGCCCAAATTCACTCTTCTTTGATATGAGATTGTTTATGTTCGCAGCAAATCCTGTGGGAAATCGAATTTTTCGTATGACTTCTTTTATAGAATTGCTTTGCTGCTCCGTTAATAACCAAGGAAGGGCACGTATATTAATCTGATCTCCATTTCTATTTGATTGAATGACATTTTTCATTGCATGATTGGATTCCACAATGTCACTACAAATTTTGACAATTTTTTCTTTGTCACGCCTTCCATCCAATATTTTCCATAATGTCTCTGTTATATTCTTTCCAATATGCATTGTATCAAACAAATGTACAATTTGTAGCTGCTCGTAGTAAGGCAACCTACTGAATTGTCTGGGATAACTTTTTAGTCCCTTTGGAAGGTGGCCATCCATGCCTTGACGACCTTCAATATCATCAATTACATCATCAGTAAACAAAACACGATAGAAAAATTCAAATTCCAAACATAAACCATTAGATGGAATGACATTACCTTGAGGATTAATTCTATTATATTCCAACTTCCATAAATGAGGAGTCATTCTTCGTGGCTTTGATGTAGTCTCTTCTTTCCCATTGAAAAGATGTTTTTCAGTATTTCGGTACTTATGATTTTTGTGAAGGAAGTGCCTATACTCATCAAACACCCGCTTTCCTAAACTTTTTGAATGACGGGATTTCATCTTTGGACCACAAACTGGACATGCAAATTTTCCCTTTGTTTGAAGACCTACAAGATAATGTATAATTCTATTAAATCTGTTAATTTTTATAATTATAATTATCATGTGCAACTTGAACACTATAACGTACCACAAAAATGTGTTAGCCCTGGGGCATCATGTATTGTCCATACAAGCATTGCATGGAATTGAAATTGTCTTTGTCCTATTGGTCTAGAGATGTCATACATGGTCACACCATTCCATAACTCCAGCAACTCATCGATAAGAGGCTCAATATATACATTCATATCTTTAACTTGGTACTTGCCTAGTGGAATGAACAAAAACATTACATAATTATTATGACCATTTTACTGCAATATTTATAATTAAATGTAGATGACTATTAAATGATAAAATACCTGGAACAATCATTGCCAACATTATGTGCTCCCTCTTTATTGACATCCATGGAGGAATATTATTGTTGATAACAAAAATAGGCCACACCGAGTAAACAGATCTCAACTCTCCAAATGGATTGACACCATCTGCTACCAATGAAAGCCTGAGATTATGAGGTTCTTCTTTAAAGTGTGGCCACTTTTCCTCTATGTCCATAAATGCTGAACCATCCGCAGGCATTCAAATAATGTCATCTCGACTTCTATTGCATGCATGGTAATCCATAAATTGTGCCAAGCTAGTGCACCTGAATAATCATTGCATTCGTGGAATAATGAGAATATAACGAAGAACCTTGCGAGGCACCTTTTTTGTTATTTGATCTATTCGATATCTACTGATATGACATTCAGGGCATTCTATTCCAAATTCATGTTGTTTATGATATATAATATGATCATTGGGACAAGCATCTATTGTTTGATACTCCATTCCAATATCTTTCATAATGGCAGATAATTCTTGGTATGAGCGAGGTAGAATATTTGATGGTGGTAAGAAAAACTCACCTATCAATCTACAACAAAAAAAAAAGTTTGAGGTGCTAATATAAAGAATATTAATGGTACATGATTCACCATTTATTAACTATAATGACATGTATGACACACCTTAACATACGAGAGATTGTTATGTTGGATAAACCATTCATAACCTTCAAGTTCACCAACAACAATACAACAAAGAGAAGAGTTGTTTGGGAGCCTTTGTAAAGGGGCTCATATGCCTTCTCAAGAAGAGGTAAATCATGAACATCAAGGTCATCCTGATCATCATGATCAGCTGTGCTAGTACTAAATGTGTCATGGATCAATGTATTTGTACCATCATCTTCAATTGTGTTTTCTGGTGCATGATCGTCATCTTCCATGGGATCATTATCTTCAGCTTCGATATTCACACCTCCATGTTCCTCCACTTCCAAAACCATATTCTCAAGGTTTTGTTGATCCATACCATGTGCTCTAGGGTGCTCCACCTATATAAAATTGATATACATAAATAAACCGTGATCATGATCTCATTATCAAGTGATTTCTTATGTATATAAATTGTTAAAACGATATAATGAACAACTTACCAGTGGATGATAATCATGTCCCCCTTCAATGTGACCATGCTGGCTACAATGTTTCTTAGCTTTTTTGATTAGAAGTCTTCTAGTCTTTAAGCCCTTACAAATTTTGCAGGGACAATAACATTTCCCATCACCTTTTCTTTTCAAGTTAGACCATAATCTAGCAATTGTCTCCTTATTTTGTTCTTTGCTGATATTATCTGACATGGTCTTTCTTCACAAGCAAAAAAATTAGGCTATGGAAACTTCAGTGCAAAAGCTTCACAAAAATTGCAAATCGAACAAAAACCATTGAACTTAATAGAGAACGTATTTAATGTAGCTGATTGTGTGAATTTCTGAGTATTCTAATCAAAGCATTTATTTAAACATACACTTATTCATCCACATTGCAGGGATAACAATACAAGGCTCACATATTGGTCTAACAGGATGCCATGGTCTCACAAAGTAACCAAGAACCATATGAAATGATGGCCGTCTTGAATCCACACACAACTAGGGAGGATCCATACGATTATGTATGACTTCCCCCTTGTTTGTTTAATGGGATTAGCCAGCTCCAAGACATAGCCGTCAATAATCACTAAGAATGTACAAGTGGATCGTAGCTACCCATACAACAAACACTTACCCCTATCCTCAAATTTTCCCAATGTTTGATTCCTTATATACACTCATCCAAGGTTATCTATGTCGATCTTGGTGAGGAATCACATCACAACAAAGAAGGAAACATTTAAAAATAGCAAGAGTTTCACTAAACTACCAAAGATCATAAATATTGAAAGAAAGAAAAAATAGTAACAATAATAAGTCAAATAAATGTGTTCAATTCCAATAGCAAATCAAACATAGCCACAATAACTACACAATAGAGAAAACTCACAATAGTGATTAAACTAATTCAAACAAGATAAAATAAAATTGTTGGCCAATGCAACAAAGATGAGAGATCATCAATAATTGAAGGAAACCTCACAATCCTTAAAAGTGCACATTACATAACTATACGACTAGAAATTGTGGCTAAATAGAGTGAAGATTCATCATGACTCCAATAATAGTCCCTCATGTGTGCATTTGTGGCATGAACACAAAAACTCCCACATGGCATGGCCATGTACCTAATGGAGAAGACATGCCTAGGCTACATGCCCAAAAAACATGACTATAATAATAGTCCCTCATGCATGCATTTGTGGCCTGCACACTACAAATCCTAACATATCATGGCAATACACCTCATAGAGAAGACACACCTAGGGCCACATTGCACATAGCAACGTGCCTCACAAAGAAGACATGCATAGGGCACATGCCACATAGCCTATTTGCTAATCGAGGATACTTGTTGGAGTCAAACTAGCTAGAAGAACCACTAGAAGGTCACCTAGGAGCTCCACATTGATGAAAAAGAGAGGCCATGTGCAACCAAATAGGTCACAATGCTCCAGTGACCATGATCCATTTGACCAACTGATGAAGATACCTACAACCAAGAAGATTGGTTTCTATGAGTCGAGAGACTCCTACTTGTCTAGTGTTCTTAATGAGCAGCCCTAGGAGTAGGAAGAAGATGAAGGAACTCTATCCATGGTACATGAGGCATTACATTGATGGTTGACAAATATTTGATGGTGAGCCACTTCTAGGGAAAATTTGTTGGTGTGTAGCTAGATCTATAATAACATTAGAACAAATTATTAATTGAGAAAAAAGTGAAATATTTTATTAAAAAATGAAATGAAAAACTTATAGTTTTATTTATCTATCCATATGTTGCGTAGACTCCAACTACACATAGCATGTGCAACAAGGGTCTTGGATTCTCAGATGAATTAACGTGACCCCACAGGTAAGCCTTAGACAAGACTACACTGGGCAAAGTGGACCAATTTAGGCTCTAGAAAAGTAAAGTAGATGGTGAGAAATTTATATTTCCAAATCGAGATAAATGACTATAAATGCCATCTTTTAAAGAAAATGATATTCAAGATGTGGCTTATAGTTACATAAATTTGTGTTTGGACCCCAACTTCCAATCTTTCCACCAAGGTTTAGAAGATTGAATACTCATTTTGTGAATCATATCAAGTAGAATATCCTCTATAACAATTTCAAAAGTCTCATGATCATAATTAGAAAGGGAAAACTTAGCCTTTGTCTCAATTGATGACATGAGACTCAAAATTTCTAGAGAATAAATCCTTTGGGAATTGGATGTATTTTTTGTGAAATTACATGGCCCTCACCCATTGCAAGTGAGCCAAAGGATGACCTTGATATTGTAAAAGAGGAAACACCAAATGTTCTACTACCTAAAGGAAATGACATCTCAAAAATTGAAACCAGTCAAGACAAGTGAAGGTTTAACAACCTCCCAAGTTCTCCATATACTTTTAGCCACAAAACCTCCATTGATGTGAATAAAATCCTTCATGGTGAGAAATGTTTAAAAACTAATCCTTCTAATATTGAGACAAAGAGATTTGGACATGAAGTGTTAGCTTTGTTTGCCAACTCATTGTTGTTGGCAATGTGGAAAAATATAGAAAATAATTTTTATTTGCAAGGTTCTACATTAATGTGGATGAGGAGAAGGTGCTTCCTTCTCCAATTACATTATCATGTAGGTTGGGAGTTTGGGTGTAATAGATCAAATATATGGTCTCTTTGGTTTTTGAAATTAATATTTCATGGTTGGCCATGCCTCTCAGGGGTTTAGGGTTGGAAATCATCTTCATCCAAATAAAAAGGATGAGATTAGACACATTCTAAATATGTCATTCTTGGTTTCAATTTGTGAATGAGCTTAGTAAGTGGTTGTTGCCTAGAGGAGTATGCCTCAATAAGGCTAGTGAAACTCGTTGGGGGAAATGATCTATGGACTCAAACAAGGAAAATACGTAACTAATGTAATGAGAAGAGCTTTAAGGGTCCCCCTCTCCCCTTGGATTCATATCTTAGAATTGAAGAAAATCATATTTTGATTGAAGCTAAGGATATGGACACTTGCAAGGTATAGAGTTCCTTGGTGAAGTTCAAGTCACTTTAAGTTGTGAGTTTTGTAGATATTTTGGGAATTTTTCCTATATTTGTTTTTAGTGCCAGTAATAGAGTGAGATTCAGTTTTTTTTGTTTTGTTTTGTTGTTGGCTCTATGTGAGCACTTCTATTACCTTTTGGCTTTTTACTTGTCTCTTTCTATGCTATATACAAGGGTGAGGCCCATTCAAAACTCCCTTTTCAAATTCATATAGCTATATCCTAAAGCATTGAACTTAATGAAAAATATTTGCTGACAACACATACTTACATATACCATGCTCTTTTGCCACCCAAGTACTAGTGCTACACATTTTTACTAGATTGATAAAAAGATATACAATCATTCAACAAAAAATTTTAAAATGTATCTTTCACAAGCTATACCTACAACCTCTAAAGTATTTTTTTAGTGGAAATTAAAGACTTACAAAATTAAATAAAATATAACACAAATGGAAAAAAGCATAATCATGCCAATCTATCTGAATTTAACACCTTCATTAATTGTCCTCTCGGTATATATTTCTGATATAGATACAAAGTACTTGTTCTTTGAATAATATTTCCAATATGAATATTTGTTTTCTTAACTCAAATGTTTTACTTTCTACTCCAAATTAATTAAAATGTCCTAGTCCTTATTGTAAGTCATATTTCCAAGAAAGGGACATAGGAGACAAATGTGTTGGATCTACACCCTTGTGGGATATGTGGACTATAAAATAATTAAAAAGGTATGTTGGTGGAAAGGCAAATCTAATGCAAATTATATCAAGCTAGATTATGGGTAGACTAATGGATCAATTTTGTCGAGGATACTGGATGTAGGTTCTATACTTTGTACGGACATAAGTACACATGTGTTCAAGGGGATAGATAAAACCTTAATAGATAGGGAATTCTACTACAAAGGGAGAACCAATAAGAAATAATTCCATAGTGAATGAAGTGTGGATCAAGAAATTGACGAAATTGCAAGGTTTGTGTTTTTTTAGGAAGAAACAAACATCTAATGGATTGTTTAAGGAAAGTTTAAGTTAACATTTTTAAACATTTGTGTTAAGTTTGCAAAATGAATTTGTGCTAGATTCTTGAGGTTATTGCATGGAGGCAGTATCATAATGAATTTGCATCTTGAGGCAACTTACAGTGAGGACCTATATAGATCATTGACCATTGAGGCAATGGAGTGAGCATGAGAACATCCCTAAATTTGTTGAGCTTAATCTTAGTCTCAATGCAACGAGCATGTAAAAATCATTGAATTTGTACAATTGAATTTTCATCTTGAGGTAGCTTGCAGTGAGCTCTTGTGCAGATCATTGATCATTGAGGTAGTGCAGTGAGCTATGAGCAGATCAGTGAACTTGTGGAGTTGATGGTTAGGCAATTCATTATTTAAAACTAAAATGAACCTATAGAATTTGATGTAGGAGCATCAGGGAGAATTTGGAAGATTTGTAAATCCTTATTGTGTCATAAAGAGGGCTATTAGAGAGTACGACATTCTATCTCAGTTCATTATTTGGTCTTGTTGTTTGGATAGTAGGTGGTGGTGGTATTAGGGAGTGTTCTTTGAGTTTCTAGAGATTTGAGCTACCACAAAGATGTTTGGTGATGATAGGGTGAAAATTGTGTTATTTTACTTGATTAGGGAGTCAATGGGGAGTGTCGCATTCTGCTACACTTGAGAGTTATGATTTTTAGTTTGGATGGAGAGTATGTCTACACGTGTCATATTTCAGAGTTTTGGAGTTGAGCCTCATCGAGCAGAAAGTTTGATGTGATAGAGTTGTGCAAACTTGCCGACTATTTGTTCCACATTGATGTAGCCAGAGGTTTGTAACTTGTTCTCATCGAAGATAGTATGTGGGTGACCATTGGGACTAGATGTGTTTACATTGGGTAACACATATTATGTTCTTTCCTTTGGAGTAACATGTGAGGTTTTGGGCTTGGCCTATTACATGTTTGGTGAAGGTTTATACTTTTAGTCAACTCAATTTTTTTTTGAAGAATTGTGGATGATATATATGTGTGACTTGTGATTTTTCCAAGTACGGAGAAAAGAGAGTGAGGAACTAGAAGTAAGAAAGCAGAATCAGAAGTCAGGAAAGAGCAATGATGTGTGGGAGATGAGAGAAGCAACTGAGTTAGCAAGTGAAGGATTGAGATATAGGCCTCCTTGTGGATATGCCATAGAGTTTACTTGATATTATTGTAACCTTGGGCTACAACCAAACTTGTATGAAGCTCTAGTGGCAAATATTATGAGTTTTTGTTATCTAATATAAGAAGGTGAATCTTGAGGATTTTTTTTTCCCTATGAGGGCTTTCCCAAGATAATCCTTACGTCTTGAGGCTCCGTTGTGTGGATTATTTTTTTGCATCCTTTTTTTGTTTTATGTTAGAATTATGTTCCCAATCATTGAGGTTGCAAGGTTGGACAATTTGTTCAAGTATCCAAAAATAAAGTATCCTTGATTAAAGATCAGAGCAAAACAAATGAGTGATCAAAATCTGATCAAGTTCATTTGTTTGTACAAGTGAAGACAAGTAAAACTTGATCTTCCAAATCACCTTATGCAAATGGAACTTTAATCATTGATTTGGGAGTGAAGGTTTTGTTCACATAAGGATGAGGTAATACAAATGGAGAACCTAAGACCGAATTGATGCAATGCGAATGAATGATGAGGGGTAGATTTGTTTATACAAATGAATAAGAAAAAGCATCAAGACCTTGTGATACCAATGAAAGGGAAATGATCAATTGAATTGAGGAATACCACAAAGTCAAAATCCAGATGCAATTGAAATTGCAAATACCGAGGGAACAAGCTCTTCTTTGCCTGTGGTTTGAAAGCTGACTGTAAATCCATGTATCTGACTATGGTTTGGAAGCTGATTGTGAGTGTAGTTGTTCCTAGGTGCCCCCCGGTTAACTAGGAGTAAGAAGAAGCTGCCTGGTTATATCTAGATATATAGATATAGAAATAAATAAGTAGATGAGGGAGGCTACGCATTTGTCATCAATGCCAATATTAGTGAAGGAAGAAAAAACAAGGAGGTCCGATTGTCTTAAACAAGTTCATAATAGTGAACTCATCAAACAAAGAAGATCAAAATACAGATTTGTTTACACAAAAGAGCGAGGAAACACCAAATTGCTTGCACAAAAGAAACATTCAAAATCTGCCCAAGTGAAAAATTGCAAAGGAACCTAATATGGTCGATCATGTTAAGGATTGCAAAGCAAGTTTAAATGGCCGATCAAATCAAATCTTGAAAAGGTCCTTCTAAATGCTACCAAAAACCTTACCTTGCTTGTAGTGCAGAGATCGCTCCGGCGGGGGGGGGCAGCGACTTCAGTTTGCTTTACACAATGAAAATGCATTGTGTTTTTTTTTTTAATATAATGCTCGAGGTCATCGAAATTCCGATGAACAAAGGCATTTAAAAAAAAAAATCAAATTTTCACACAATGCTCCTTGTCCATCAGAAACCTCTGTCAAAATTTGACCCCAGATGTATTAGTGTCAATAATGTCTCTGTCAGCCTGTGTCAATCGTGGTATTAATGCCCATAGTCTAGGAAAATGCTCATGCGACTGCACCACTCCAAGATGCTCCTGTAAAAAAGCAAAACAAGTCCAATATTAGTTTCCTCATAAAAACATAGATATCAAAATCACATTCATATCCAAAACTTGAAAACTTTGAACAAATCTAAATCAAGTTTCACATCCTTATCAGCTTGTAACACAACTCAAGCTCCGCAATTCATATCCAACACATTCATATCCAAAACTTGAAAACTTTGAACAAATCTAAATCAAGTTTCACATCATATCAATCCATCAAATCATATCAACTTGTAATACAACTAAAGTTTCAAATCATATCAACTTGTAATACAACTCAAGTTTTAAATCATATCAACTTGTAATACAACTCAAGTTTTCAAATCATATCAGCTTGTAACACAACTCAAACTCCGCAATTCATATCCAACACATTCATATCCAAAACTTGAAAACTTTGAACAAATCTAAATCAAGTTTCCATCATATCTAAATCCGCATCAAATCTATAATAACTTGAAACATCGTAAATCCAATCAAGTTATGTCAGAACTCATATTGGACAACTTATGACACCAGACACACAGACAGACAATTCGCACCTATCCTGGTAGAACTAACCTCAACCTACCAATTTTCTTCATCCAAAAAATCACACTTTACCACAAAAATTTTCCCTATGCGCTAAACAAACTTGTCTACGCGCTAAAAATATACTCATGCGCTAACCTGTACTCTTCATGCACTACCCAACCTACCCTATGTGCTAGACAAACCCTACGCGCTCCCCTTTTCTTCCAATGTGCCATCCAATCTACCTTATGCACTAAAACTACCCCATGAGCTACCCTATCCCGCTTTTGCGCTACCTATCTAACCCTATGCAATAGGGTACACCTACGCACTATCTGGCCCTACCCTTGCAACCTCCTCATCCCCCTATGCGCTAGGTCTATCCGATGCGCTACCTGTTTTATCCAATGTGCTATCCTGTGCACCTAATGCGCTAAACTACTGCTATGCACTAATCTAGTTGACCTATGTGCTACCCTATATCTTTTGGACGCTACCTAACTTGACAAACCCTACGTGCTATGGAATTTATCATATGCACTACGAAACGACCCCAACACACTAAAACATAAAATCCGCATGAAAAAATAAAAAACATGATAAAAAATGACAAAATAAAAAATCAAAAAGGGGTCAAAAAGGTTGACTTACCAGTGGTCTATACGTCGCAGGCCTTTGATACCTTCAAACGCACTCGAATCGATGAGAAGAGAAGGGAACCGACATTTTATCTTTCTCTCCAAAAGTCTCTCTCTCCAAGGTCAACAAGCACAAATGAGACAAAACAATGCACTTTTCCCCTTTTATAAGGTGAATTGAAATTAGGGTTTGGAGATGGGGCATGTATCTTGCTTGCGGTCTCTGTCTAACCCTAACAAACATTATTATTGGGAGATGAATCAACTTTTCACATTCCACATTGACAAAATTTTAAAATGGAAACAAAATTATCAAATTAAATCAAATTTTCCAAATTTTGATTCATCTCCCGAGGGGGCATTATCAAACATCATTTATCAAATCTGGGGCATCACTTATCAAATCTGGGGCACAACATGAAAATCTTAAAATGACATCACACTGATCATAATCAAATTTTGATGACACATCATTTTCTTTGAATTAAGATGTGCACACACGTGACTTCAAAGAGGGGCAAAATGTAGACGTATAAAAATGACCATATTCTTAAAATGATTATTTTATGTTCATTCCTCTATTTAGTTAAATCTAATTTAATTAAATTACCTACATTCTTCTATTTTATCAAGTAAATTATTCAATTTACTTAGTTAAATTCACTTATGTCATTTAATTGAATAAATCATTTATTCAATTAAACCCCTTCTCTATACTTTTAATTAAATTTATATTTAATTAATAGTTTACCCCAAATTGAATAAATCTAATTTATTCAATTTCCCAAATTGCAACTAAATTGAAATAAAACATTTTATTTTAATTAAATCTTTTTATTCCTCATCCACTTGCAAAATCCTACATCTCCCACTTGCCTCCTAAACCCCCTTCTAGACTCTTCTAATCACTTCTAAATTAGCCTAACCCATCTCCTAAATATTATTACATCCCTAAGCAAGGGGAAGTTACTTCTCAAACCCTCAAAGTCTTTGAAAACCATTAAAGGCTTCAACAACTTAACTTTGAAAGTCTTCCAAACCATTAATGGTTAACTCAACCCTCCAGCATGATTAGAGACTTTCTCTAAACTCAACCCACATCTAACCTAGGGGTCTCTTCAAGCATTCATTGCTTTGACCATGGTTATCCCTTTAACCCTTGTGCAAGAGTTTATCCTTTGGGTAAAAGCTTTATCCAATAGATAATCTTAACCTAACCTTAACCCTTACCCCCTAGGGTAGCCATGAGGTCTTCTCAAGAATTTAATGCTTCCTACCTCTCCTCTCAACTGGTCTTATGTTGACAATTGTCACCATTTCATTGGTGAAAATTGTAAACATGGATTGCCAACTTTCAAACTTGACCCTTGATTAACTCTTTCAATCCTGGCCATCCATTGCCCTATTTTCACTATAAATAGAGCTCTCCTTCCTCCATTTAAGGGATCCATGCAAGCTTTAGTATCTCATTTATGCTCAATTTTATCAACACATTTAGCCTCTTTTGTATTAGGAAATAGTCTAAATAAGCATTTTTAGAGTATTTTCTTTATCATTATCTTAGAATATCAACTAGTATATCATGTTAGGATAGTGTTTCTACTAATCTTGTCATCTCATAATCTAGTTTGTTGCATTTGTAGAATCATGCATAGCTTAGGATGCATTTTCATAACTAAATCAATCTAAAGCATCCCTCGTTCTTGCATTAGCCATCCCTAAGTCACTTTTCTCAGTGATCTGAGAGCAAAGGCATTGGCTTGAGGGACCTTGTGAGATAGAGAACCATGGAGCCAACCTTGGGAAGTTGAATCATTCTTCATGACTCCATAACTTGCACCAAGAAGTCCTGTGGGTGTGTGAGCAAGCCTCTTTGAGACCACTTTTTTATATTTTGAGTTTTATAGACCCGCTTTTCCCGCACATAGTACCTGAAATCAAACCAGAAGCCCAAGTATCTTTGACATATTCTTCTATAATCTTATCCCTCCAATCTTCTATAATCTCTGCAAGAGCACAAATGTGAGGTCTTCTAGATAAGGTATCAGCTACTACATTCTTCTTCCCTTTGACAAACTCAATGTCAAAGTCATAATCCTGCAATTTAGTGACCCACTTCTGCTACCTGTCATTCAAGTCTCGCTAGCTCATGAAATACTTTATGCTGTTGTGATCCGTCTTGATCACAAAATTCCCTGCAACCAAGTAGGATCGAAATTTGGCCAAGGCATGCATGATGGCCAACATCTCATGATCATAAATAGAATAGCTCCTCTCCACACCTCGGAGCTTCCTACTCTCAAAAGTGATGGGGTGCTTCTCCTTTATCAATACTGCTCCAACCCCATCACCCGATGCATCACAATGAAGCTCAAAAGGCTTCGTGAAGTCTGGTAGAGCTAGGACTAGACATGAAGACATCACTGACTTGAAATGCTTAAAACAACTCTGTGCTGCCCCTATCCACATGAAGGCCCCCTTCTTAGTAAGATCTGTCAAGGGAGCAGCTGTATGAGAAAACCCCTTAACAAACCTCCTATAAAAACCACATAAGCCAAAGAACCCCTTAAGTTGAGTAAGGTTCATAGGCGTGGGCCAATAAACAATAGCTCTAATCTTTTCAGGATCCACCCGAACTCCCTTTGCACTGATAATATGACCAAGGTACAAAAGCTATATCATCCCAAACTCACACTTAGACTCCTTGGCATACAATAACTCTCTCTCCAAGATAGATAGCACCTCCTCAAGATGCTGCAAATGGTCCTCCCATGTCTTTCTAAAAACCAAAATATCGTCAAAGAAAATCAAAATGAATCTCCTCAATTGCCCCTTGAACGACTAGTTCATGCAACTCTGAAACGTAGCAGGAGCATTGGTTAGCCGAAATGGCATAACCAGAAACTTGAAATGACTATAGTGACACCGAAATGTTGTCTTCTCAATGTCCTCTTCCCTCATACTGAGCTGATGATACAGTGATCTCAAATCTATCTTTGTGAAGAAGCATGCCCCATGTAGCTCATCTATCCTCAGAATGGGGTACCTGTTCTTAATGGTTTTCTTGTTCAAGGCCCTATTGTCAATGCACATGTGCATTGTTCTATCCTTCTTCTTAACCAAAACAATTGCTGAAGCAAAAGGGCTTTTGCTTGGCCTAATGTGCCCCATCTCCAACAACTCCTTGATGGATTTCTCTATCTCATCCTTGTGTTTCTTTGGATGATATTAAGGTGTGATCATAATGGGTTTAGCCCCCTCTTCTAACTCAATGACGTGCTCTATCCCCCTATTTGGAGGAACACCATGTGGAATACTGCCAAATACCTTGGCATGTCTATCAAGGATGTCCTACATATCAGGTGGATGACTCTTAACCTGTGGCTCTGGTGATGCTGGCATAATCAAGCACTCCGCTGCCCACTCAACATCATCATGTCTGAACAACCTCTCCATCCTCCTCAAAGAAACTACCCTACAACTGCCATCTGATAATCCTCTGAGTGCCACGGTCCTGCCCTCATGTTGGAACCTCATCTCTACTCTCTCCATGTTGAGAGTAAACTCTCTCAATGATTCCATCCAAGTCATCCCTAGGATAACGTCATAATCACCCATGTCCACAACATAGAACTCATCCTAGAGCTCATAACCATCTCCCAATCTGATGCGAAGATTTGTAATCTTCTATGTGCATAGTAACTTGTGACCACTAGCTACCGTGACTCAGAACCCTGAATGTTCTTCAGTTTGCCACCCTCTCTTAGCCACTAACTATGAATCTATGAAATTATGTGTGGCCCCAGTGTCTAATAAAGCAACCACCTTTTGTCGTTGTATGGTGCCACGCACCTTAAAAGTAATTGCCTTTTGAGCACCTGTCAATCTAGCTAGGGACTTCTCATTCCCTGAACCCTCCTCAGTGGCACTGCTCTCACCATCAGACTCTGACTGCTGCTCCTCATCCTCTGACTATGACTCCTTAGCATAGAAGTACTCCATCTGGTTGGCCTTAGCCTTCAGAGGACACTTGAGAGATAAATCCCATGGTTCCCTACACTGAAAACATAGTTTTTTCTGCCTCAACTCATTCAGTGTCTCATCGTCTAACCTCTCTGATTCTTTTTTCTGAGGCTGAGATTCCTTATGTAGAGGTTTCTTATCCTTATCCTTCTTGAAGTGTGGATCCTTAGGAGTGAACTTACTCCTAGAAGTGGAAGGTGCAAGATCTCTCGCCTTCCTAATGGCATCCTGCAATGTGAGGGGATCATGTCCCTTCACCCAACCACAAAGAGGTTCTGACAATCCATCCACAAATAGTACAATCAACCTCCTCTCCAAAATGTCTGTAACCAACACTGAGAGACTTTGGAAATTTGAGATGTAACTGTCGATAGGACCCCACTATCTCAACTGGGCTAACTCCTTGAAATGGAGTTCTGGATCCTTCGTATCAAACTTGTCAATCAACCTCTCAGTGAACTCTGCATATGTGTCTATCTGGTTATAGCCCAATGTGACCATACCATGGTGCAACCACTCATGTGCACTCCCATCCAAGTGCAATGCATCATACTTAATCACATCCTCCTCAAGCATGGGATTAAGCTGGAAATAAGTATCTAATTTCTGGACCCATGTCCGTGCTGAAGCCTTCCCTGTACCATCATAGTATGGAATAGACAGCTTTCCCAACTTCTTCCTCATCTCATAATTTTGTTGTTGGTTTCCTCTCATGGCCATATTTTTGAGTCTAACATCCATATATTCCCTGAATGTCATCTCAGCTTGTAACTCAAGGCTAGAGTTCCTCCAATCATCCATAATCATATCTTGAATCTCTTGTTGTGTAGGACTGACATTATTCTGGTCATTCTGTCTCGGAGGAAACTGTGGCATGAGTGGTCTTGTAGTAGAAGAACCTTCTCTAGCATATGTCCTGGTTCCCTTGTTAACTGATGTGTCTCCATTACCTCCATTACCCTGTCCACCTCCCCAGTTAGCATTATTACCCTAATTGGTATTATTACCTTGGTTGCCATTATTACCTTGGTTGGCATTATTGCCTTGATTTGTTCTCGTCAAATGCTATGTAATGGTTATAGCCATCTGCGATAATGTAGCCTAGAGCTCCCTCTGACCCCTAGCAAGATCACTGAGCATCTCCCTAGTGCTAGGTTCTCCCCTTTCCCCATCTCTGTCACCCATGGCTGGTGCTAAAAAAGGGTCACCCTCCTCTTCAATCTCTAGTGAATTCTGTAAGTTTGGGTTTGACCTATTCCTCCTCAAGTAATACTGATGTGCTGGATGCATGAAACCCTCACAAGATGGTAGAAAAAACAAGCTCTGATACCACTATAATGGACACCCTAGAATGCCCAAAAACTAAACCAATTGCTGATAGGAATTTAGTCAAACAGTTTGCATCCAACTCCTTATTTCTCCATTTAATGTTTAAACCTCCTTATGGCTTCGAAAATGAAATGTTTGTTTGTTTTTAAGTCTTTGCATAGATTTGAAATCACATAACATGAACTAGAAGGAAATTACAATAATATGCAACATGAAGATTGAACTACTGCTGATATGATATTATTTCCAGAATTAATAAAATCAAATACAGAGCAGATTTTTCAACTCACTAAATACTCTAGCATTTTTGACATAATGTTCCAACAATGACTTCCCATATTGCTGCTACAGTAACATGAATAGTGTCGTGCTATAGTAACGTAAATAGTGTCGCACTACAGTGGCATGAATAGTGGCGTGCTACAGTAACATGAATAGTGTTGCGCTATAGGGTTGCTACAGTATTAATTAGTCTTCAATTAGTCCAATATCTTCATAAAATCATCCCTTCAGAATGGCATAAGCATTGGACAAGAAGTGGAGAAGGTATGAGCAAAAACACCAAATCTGCCTGTAGCTGGAGATGCACCCAATTTGTCTGCTAATGAAGCTGATAGCAATGGATTCCAAAGGCCAAACCCCAAAGGAATGACATATAGAATGTCACAAGAGAGGATAGACATCCCCTAATGCCAAGAACGGATCTGCAACTCACACATCAATTTCTTCTCATATTCAACCTGCGAATGAAGCCACAAAAGCTTCCTTTTATTCTTTCTCCAAGGGTTGACCCAACTCACTTGAGCAATGTGGGATAAAATATGTGCAATATAAAAAATATTAAAATATTCACTTATGTCTCCCTTGGGTGCCCCTTTGATTTGCACACATCCCCATAAAAATAAATATTAAAGTAACACTTTAATATTTTACAATTAAATTAAATGTTACTTTAATAACACTGCAGGCATTAAAATATATTAGCAATCGGACTCTGAATAGCGCGAGTAATAGTTCATCGAAAAGCTCTCGTCGAGGAGTATTGAATCCAATCTCACCAAAGCTAGCCTCTGTTGTGTCCTGTTGACTTACTAAAAATAGTAAGTATGTCTGAAACTAAGTAAAGCAACTTTGTTTTAGCCCAAACTGGAAATGACTAGGCCAAAACACTCTGGGATCCCCTTAAACCCTTCGTCAGCCCTCGGGACCATGTAGAGCTAGGCTAACACACATACACTTGGTCAATTGCTAAAGTGGGGACATTACAAGAGTTTAGAAATATGTGTTTGATTGGATTTGAAATATGAATAAAATGATAACAGTAAATATTTATTTTCTATGTTAAGAAAGAGTAATATATATTTTTAATTAGTAATTTATATTTAGAATTTTCAATTATATTTGGAATGACTAGATTGAAATAACTATACTTTTTGAAATTTATTGCCTCTAAATCTCAAACAATCTTGTGTTTGTGACCTTACTCTCAAAATGGGGTAGCATTAAACTTCTAGTTTGTTTGTGATCTTGGTGAGTTTATAAATTTGATGCCTGTGACAAAGTTTTATTTATGTGCATATGCAAAAAGCATTTGTTGGTGTTGAAAAAAACATTAGAACTTGTTAAACTAGGGTGTGAAAGTACACTAACTTCCCCCTTATACCTCAATCAAATCCAGTTGATCAGTTCAATAATTCTACAAAAAAGTTAGAAAATAAACTAAGTAGTTTATGTAATGGATGAGTAAATCACTGACAATGATAATCTAGTACAAATATGCTAAATATTTTCCTTTTGTTTAATAGTTTTCTTTAACTATTTTGGAGCCCACGATGACACTTTCAAGGTGTATGGCAATTAGAAGTTTGAAACGAACAAAAATAGTCACATGTTATTTCTAGTAAGTCATCCTATACAACCACATATTGACTTGAAAATTGACCCCAAGGAGCAAAAAGGGAAAATATAATGATTGTGAAACAATTATCTCAATATCTTGTATTGTTGGGAGATATCAATGTTTCAAGGTTCAAAAAGAAAAATATTCAACTTGAATTTTGGACCTTTAAATGATCAAATGGGACCTTGAAGAATGTTTGATCAATTTTTTATCTAGGAAAGGCATGGTGTAAATCACTCCAAGATATTTAGTTTAAAAAAGACAGTCTCAAGAGTTCTCAGATCAAAAGTTGTGGCCTTCAAAAGTTGTGCTACTTTAGGAGAGAAAATTTAAAAAATTAAGATACTTTGGTGATAGGGAGCTTGATAGGGAAGTGCTCACAAGGCTAATTTGCTCAAAAGGATCAATTTGTTACCAAAGACTTATAGTTTCTGTTGTGAATGATTACTCAATCTATCTGATTGTCATGATGCCAAGTACTCCAAGGTTTTCTTGCCTAGCAAACTCCCTTACTGGTGATGACTCTCACCATGCTTAGATCTACTAAAAAATGCTTATTCCTTCCAACTACACTTTCTCATGCTTGGCTCTTGGGGCCTTCAACCTTAGGTTCCAATGTGTATTAGGGGTATTCCACATGGAAATGCAGGGGCAGTAAGGTAATGTTCACCTTTGAATGCTCATCATCTTGTTTGAGGTCTATAACCCTTAACTTGCTCAAATTCGCTAACAAGGCTCATCAACCCCCAAATGAGGTTGCACATAGTCTAGGAGTCACAAGGAACACTTTTTGGACTACTTGGAATTTTTCCATCATGTTTCATAAGCCCCAAGTTTCATTTTTCAATCGGGATCATGCAATTTGCAAAAACTGTCAATGTCATGTGTTATGCAACAGGGCTACTAGCTCGTGGAGGCCTAATTGGCCTTGTTTTGCTCCTTCTAGTCAATCATGGAAATTTTAACAATAAATAATGTTTGTTATGATGTTTTAGAGGTGCATACTCAAAGATTTTTAAGGTTTAGCCCCCTGTTAGTGCAGATTTAAGACTGTCCACCTTTTGTGGCTCATTTGGAGGGTTTGGTAGGGTTTTGGGCAAGTGATGTTGGACAGTCACTCTAAATCCACTCTTCAAGCCTCCACATGGGTTTGGGACCTTTGCCACATCTTTAACAACCTTCCCCTTTCTTTTTCCTGCAAGTAAATTGTCAAACACTTGGCAAGCAAGAGGGAAAACAGTGAATTGCCTTTGTCACAGTCTTTTTATGCCTTTTACTAGTCAGCAACATTTATTCTTTGGCACTTGCAAGTATGAAGAGTTTGGGCATGGACAAGTACCTCAATGAGGTCTTAAAACATATAACACTCTTCCTATTACACTGCCTCCAAGATATAATTCATGGACAACGCTTTTAGAAGCATCCCAATGAGCATTTTACAAATTACCATTCACAAAACAATGAGCACACTGTTTGTTTACAAAAATAGGAAAGTTTGACAAACAAGCTTGATACAATAAGCCAAGGTGATGATCAACACTCTGGACCATACTTCCATATCACTGCCTCATTGATTAGTTCATTCCAAATTGCTTTTGGATGACAATCTTGAGTTTGCACCATGAACTAGCCTAGTTTGCTCCAACTTGCCTAGTTCACACTCAAATGCATCTTCAAACCAATTTTCTGGCACAAAAAGAAAGGATGTACATTATATACACATGGATCAACTTGGAAGAATCTATTGGAGGGATCCCAGACCTGGATCAACCAAGTTGACACATTTTACAACTCCAAACACCTGGCAGGGCAGCAGATACACAATTTACAAATATTTTTGTATAAACACCTTGCAAATGAAAAACCAATGGAACAATTACATGAGAAGACTTTTTACATCAACAACTCAACTTCCAAGAAGGTACAATACATATTTGTACAACTACAGTACGAACTTCCCTTCAAAAGGAAAATAAAATAGTCATAAAAGCCAAAAAACTTGATTTCTATTAAGTTTCACTTGTAAGAATAATCACAAACCCTTTCCAAGGCAAAAGGAGGCCTTATATAGTTTCTCCAGTTGGATTCCACACCCTTTTATGGACAAGAGGCTTCAATAACTATATTTTTCAAGAAAATGACAATTTTGACAACTTTCTTAAGCCAACGGACAACTTTTCTTGCTCACAAAAGCATTTTTGACAACCTAGCCTTATCAACTTGCTTAAACAACTTAGACATGCTTAGAAACACTAAACAAACATGTTTCAATTCTCTTGAAGACATTAGGAGACCTTTTTGGCAAATTTTCACATTTTTGCCAAAAATTGTCAACTCAAGGCCTAAAAGGCAAAACTTGATCTCTAGAGCCTAAAATGAGATCAAAACCACTAAACATGACCCAAAACAACCTAAAAAAAAACCTAACACAAGACTTTACAAACATAAAAGCATTAAATACCCAAAAATGGGAGTTTGACTCAACTAGGTGCTCCTGCACCATACTCCCCCAAAAACAAAGAAGTCATGTGACTCCTTGAGGCAGCAAAGAAGAAGGAATGCCAACTTGCTGAAAGTTAGCTTCAGGTATCCAAGTGGCCTCTGAGAGAGGTTGATCCTTCCACTTGATGAGATGCTCCATGTAGGTGTGATTCCTTGTCTTTTTGAGAACTCTGGAGTCTAGAATTTGTTTAGCATGGGGAAGAGAAAAAGAAGGGAGAGATAGATCAGAAAGGGAGTTGGAAACATCTTAAACTCTTTAAACCTCCTCAGGTGGCTTCCCTTTGAAAGCAATCAGATCTGCAACATTAAAAATGGGGGACAAAGAAACATTAGTAGGCAAATCAACTTTATAATCATTAGACCCATACTTAGCCAAGATCTTGCAAGGGCCTATCCTCCTCATCTAAAGCTTGCTTGGAACTCCCTTTTGTAGCCTTGCCTTATTCAAATGAACCATCACATAATCACCTATGGCAAACTGAACATCTCTCTTTGTAGAATCCACTCTTGCCTTGACTTTTTGAGAGGTGTCTTGGAGAGCTTGTCTCACTTGCTCATGAACCTCCTTCATGGAGTGAGCCATGTCATCTGGTGTCCCACTCTTATGCTGCAAGTTAGTGATATCCCTCAACTCCATTATACCCCTTAGATGCATACCATAAACAAATTCAAATGGACTTTTACCTGTAGACTGGTTAACACTATCATTGTAGGCATATTCTGCTTGATGAATGAGCCGATCCCAACTCTGGCCATAGTCCTTTGTCAAGCACCTAAGCATGTTTCCAAGAGACCTGTTCACAACTTTGGTTTGGGGATCAATTTGTGGATGATAAGTTGAACCAAAAGAGAGATTAGTACCCAATCTCTTCCACAATGTTTTCCAGAAATGACCAAGAAACTTAACATCCCTATCTGAAACAATGCTAGTAGGTAAGCCATGAATTCTAACAACTTCTTTGAAAAACAAATAGGCAACATGACTTGCATCATGTGTTGTTTTGCAAGGAATGAAGTGAGTCATCTTTTTGAATTTATCAACTACTACAAAGATGCTATCAAATCCTGATTGAGTTCTAGGTAACCCTACTACAAAATCCATGCTAATGAAATCCCAAGGCCTATGTGTAATGGGAAGAGGCTGATATAAACTAGCATTAGAGGAGTTACCTTTTGCTTTTTGGCATACAAAGCACTGCTCAACATACTTCCTGATGTCTCTCTGCATCTTAGGCCAATAATAGAATCTTTGAACCAGCTCTAAGGTCTTATTGAGACCAAAATGTCCACTTAAGCACCCATTGTGCTTCTCTTGAATGAAGTTCTCTCTCATAGAACCCCGTGGAACACACAACTGTCCACCCCTGAATAACAAACCATCTTGCAAAGTGAAATCAGCATATGCACCATGGAAGTTATTCTCAAAATCTTTACAAACTTTATAAGCTTCAGCAAAATCATTATCAGTAGGATACATGTCCCTGAAACTATCAATACCAATGCTCTGAACTTGAATCTCATGAATAGTTAATAACCTTCTACTCAAAGCATCTGCTACTTTATTCAACTAACCCTTCTTATGCTTATGAGTAAAAGTGTAAGCTTGTAAGTATTCTACCCATTTAATATACCTATGATTTAGTTTATCTTGTGAGTTCAAGAAATTGAGTGCTTGATTAACTGTGTATACAACAAACTCTTTAGGAAGAAGATAGTGTCTCCATTTCCTAAGTGCTTGTACTAATACATAAAGTTCTAAATCATAGGATGAGTATTTTTTCTTTGCGTCATTCAATTTCTCACTAAAGAATGCAACTAGTCTATTTTCTTGACTTAAAACAGCTCCTACTGCAATATTACTAGCATCACATTCAATAGTAAAAAGCTTATCAAAACTAGGCAAAATGAGAACTGGTTGGGTAGCTACTTTAGTTTTTAGTAATTCAAACCCCTTATTTGCTGCACTTGTTCATTGAAACTTTACCTTTACACCCCCTTTTATGGTGTCCAACATTGGAGTACAAATCTCACTGAATCCCCTGATGAATTTCCTGTAAAATTGAGCCAAACCATGGAATCTTTTGACATCATTGGCTGTCTTAGGAGTTGGCCAACTGGTTATTGCTGTAAATTTTGAGTGGTCCATTTTCAGATTGCCTCTTGATACAACAAAACCAAGATAAACCAATTCTTGCTTCATAAAATCACAATTCTCAAGATTAATGGTTAGTTGTTCATCAGATAACTGTTTCAAAACATTAGCTAAATGTTGTAAGTGCTCTTCCTTAGTCTTTCTGAAAATAAGAATATCATCTAAATACACTACAACAAATTTGCCAATGAAATCATGTAAAACTTCATTCATGAGCCTCATGAATGTGCTGGGAGCATTAGAGAGTGCAAAAAGCATGACTAGCCACTCATAGAGTCCCTCATTTGTTTTGAAAGTTGTCTTCCACTCATCCTCCTCTTTGATTCTTATCTGATGGTAGCCACTTTTTAAATCAATCTTACTGAAATATTGTGCACCCCCCAAACAATCCATCAAATCCTCTATCCTGGGTATGGGAAATCTGTATCTGATGGTGATTTTGTTTATGGCCCTAGAATCTGTACAAAGCCTCCATGTTCCACTTTTCTTAGGTGCCAACACTATAGGTACTGCACAAAGACTAATGCTTTTCCTAATCAGCCCTTAGTCTAAGAGTTCTTGTATTTGTCTTGCTACCTCTTTGTTTTGGTCAGGGGTCATCTTGTAGGCTGCCTTATTGGGCAAAGAGGCTCTAGGAATGAAGTCAATTTGATGGCTAATGGCTCTAGGAGGTGGTAAGGCTGCAGGTGTACCATCACTGATTATTTGTTTGAAGTCATCAAGGATTTTTTGCACTTCATATGGTATCTCAACTTTCTTTTCTACCATTTTTTCCTTAGGCTTCACTATGAGTGCAAATCCTACTCCTTCACCTTCTTCTAGTGTTTTTATGAACTCTTTCTCATTCACTAACAAGATATTAGGCACCTTATTGCTGCTCTCTCCTTCTTCAATGAGGGATTGGATCTGATAGGCTACTCCATCTTTCTAAAATGAATAGGAGTTATTTTCCCCATCATGTTGTGATTTTTGGTCAAACTGCCATGGTCTACCCAACAGCAAGTGGCAAGCATCCATAGGAAGGATGTCACATATGATCCTATCTACATATCCCCCAATGTGGAAATCTATCTAGGCTTTCTCATTTACCAACACAAGTTGTCCCTTATTCAACCATGTGACTTTGTATGGCTCCTTGTGTTGTATCCTAGGTAGTTTCAATTTGCTTACTGCTTCTTCTGATATGATGTTATCGGTGGATCCTGAATCTATGATCACCTTACACACCTTTCCCATGATTTTACACTTAATCCTAAACAATTCTCTTCTTTGTGAGGCCTTTGTACTATGTGGCTTCTTCATTAACACTCTCTTGATCATCAAACTCTCACCATCTTTAGAAGCTAGATGGTTCAATGATGAAGTTGTGGTATTGCCTCCATCTTCCTGAACATAATTTACCCTCTTTTTACCTCCATAGGATGAAGTAGGCTTCTTTGGGAATCTATAGGCAGGGTGGCCCAACTTTTGGTAGTTATAGAATTTCATGGTTGAGAAGTAGGACCCTCTCCCTAGTCCATTAGATCTACCCCTACTCAGGTTGTTTGACCCCCTACCCCTATAGTTGGGTTTGCTCTGAGAATCCCCACTTTGCTCAATAAGCTTAGACTCTCCTTGGGACCGTTGATCTATGTTTCTTCCCCCAAAACTGCCTCTATGGCCTCTACCATCTCTTCCTCTACCTCTTCCTCTATTGTTTTGTTCTTGCTTTCTCCTACCTTTCTCTTCCACCTTAAGTGCCAATTGATAGAACTAGTGTACGGTTTGTGGGCACAACAAGCTCATCTCTTCCTGGATGTTCCATCTTAACCCATTCAAGTACCTTGCCACCTTGATACTCTCCTCCTCTACTACTCTGGATCTCATGCACAATTTCTGAAACTCTTCAGTGTAGATACTAATATCTAGGTCTTTTTGTATCAAGTTTTGTCTTTTCTTGTGAAGTTGTATCTCATAGTCTTCAGGAAGTTAGGTCTCCTTGATTTTGGCTACCATTGCTTTCCAGGTGGCTAGTGGTTGCTTACCTACTTTCACCCTTTCCTCTTGGATGAACTTCCACCATGTTAAGGCTGCCCCTCTTAGTCTTGATTTTGCCACTTTGACCTTTTGTGCTTCAGTCACTCCATCACACTCAAAATGGTTTCTAACCCCTCAATCCACTCTATTAGAGCATATGGATCCATCTTCCCACTTAAAAGAGCCACTCCTTCTAAGGTCTTACCACTCATAGCTCTCAAGGCTTTCAAGAATATTTCTTGCTCAATGACAGGGTCGAACACGGGGACTTCATCCTCTATTGCCATCGTTTTACCCTAATCTCCAACCTTATCATGGACTTCTTCAGTTTTGACTTCTACCTCAGCTAGTTTCATTGCTAGTTGATCTAATTTTTCTCTGAGTGCCCTATTTTCCTCTTCTTGGTCCTCAACCTTCTTAGTCAATTCTGCATTGGTCACCATGTTTGCCTAATGTGTCTTTCCCCTAAATATTTTGTTGGCTCTGATACCACTATGATAGGGAGCTTGATAGGGAAGTGCTCACAAGGATAATTAGCTCAAAAGGATCAATTTGGTACCAAAGACTTATAGATTTTTTTGTGTATGATTACTCAATCTATCTGATTGTCATGATGCCAAGTACTCCAAGGTTTTCTTGCCTAGCAAACTCCCTTACTGGTGATGACTCTCACAATGCTTATTCCTTCCAACTACACTTTCTCATGCTTGGCTCTTGGGGCCTTCAACCTTAGGTTCCAGTGTGTACTAGGGGTCTTCCACATGGAAATGTAGAGGTAGTAAGGTAATGTTCACCTTTGAATGCTCATCATCTTGTTTGAGGTCTATAACCCTTAACTTGCTCAAACTCACTAATAAGGCTCAACTACCCCAAAATGAGGCTGCATAGGGTCTAGGAGTCCCAAGGAACACTTGTTGGACTTCTTGGCATGTTTCCATCATGTTTCATAATCCCCAAGTTTCATTTTTCAATCGGGTTCATGCAATTTGCAAAAACTGTCAATGTTGTGTGTTATGCAACAGGGCTACTAGGCTGTGGAGGCCTAATTGGCCTTGTTTTGCTCCTTCTAGTCAATCATGGACATTTTAACCACAAAGCATGTTTGGGATGATGTTTTAGAAGTGCATACTCAAATATTTTTAAGGTTTAGCCCCCTGTTAGTACAGATTTAAGACTGTCCACCTTTTGTGGCTCATTTGGAGGGTTTGGTAGGGTTTTGGGCAAGTGATGTTGGATAGTCACTCTAAATCCACTCTTCAAGCCTCCAAAAGGGTTTGGGACCTCTACCACATCTTTAAGAACCTTCCCCTTTCTTTTTCCTGCAAGTAAAACAGTGAATTGCCTCTATCACAGTCTTTTTCTGCCTTTTACCAGTCAGCAACATTTGTTCTCTGGCACCTGCAAGTATGAAGAGTTTTGGCATGGACAAGTACCTCAATGAGGTCTTAAAACATATAACACTCTTCCTATTACACTGCCTTCAAGATACAAGGCATGGATAACTCTTTTAGAAGCATCACAATGAGCATTTTACAAATTACCATTCACAAAACAGTGAGCACACTATTTGTTTACAAAAATAGGAAAGTTTGACAAACAATCTTGATCCAACAAGCCAAGGTGATGATCAACACTCTATACCATGCTTCCATATCACTGCCTCTTTGATTAGTTCATTCCAAATTGCTTTTGGATGACAATCTTGAGTTTGCACCATGAACTAGCCTAGTTTGCTCCAACTTGCCTAGTTCACACTCAAATGCATCTTCAAACCACTTTTCTGGCACAAAAAGAAAGGAATGTACATTATATACACATGGATCAACTTGGAAGAATCCATTGGAGGGATCCCAGACCTAGATCAACCAAGTTGACACATTTTACGACTCCAAATACCTAGCAGGGCAGCAGATACACAGTTTACAAATATTTTTGTATAAACACCTTGCAAATGAAAAACCAATGGAACAATTACATGAGAAGCCTTGTTACATCAACATCTCAACTTACAAAAAGGTACAGTATGGATTTGTACAGCTACATTACGAACTGCCCTTCAAAAGGAAAATAAAACAGTCATAAAAGCCAAAAAACTTGATTTTTATTAAGTTTCACTTGTAAGAATAATCACCAACCCTTTACAAGGAAAAGGGAGGCCTTATATAGTTTCTCTAGTTGGTTTCCATGCCCTTGTATGGACAAGAGGCTTCAATAACTACATTTTTCAAGAAAATGACAATTTTGACAACTTTCTTAAGCCAAATGACAACTTTTCTTGCTCACAAAAGCATTTTTGACAACCTAGCCTTATCAACTTGCCTAAACAACTTAGACATTCTTAGAAACACTAAAAAAACATGTTTCAATACTCTTGAAGACATTAGGAGACCTTTTTGGCAATTTTTCACATTTTTGCCAAAAATTGTCGACTCAAGGCCTAAAAGGCAAAACTTGATCTATAGAGCCCAAAATGAGATCAAAACCACTAAACATGACCCAAAACAACCTAAAACAATAAAATCAACCTAACACAAGACTTTACAAACATAAAAGCATTAAATACCCAAAAATGGGAGTTTGACTCAACTAGGTGCTCCTACACCATATGGTGGGTGCCAAAACCAAATTTGGGCATATTTTTGGTATATTCTAAGGTGGTAAAAAAGGAGAGAAAACTAGTAGATCAGAAAAAAGGAGTTACACTTTCTAGGAGATTATAAGGTAGCTATTGGTGCTAAATAAAGAAGTGAACAAAGATTGTAGAAGATAACTCCATTAGTATAGATTGTGACTCTAACTTGTATGTTTTTCTTAGAGAGTTGATTTCTTTGTAATAAATTAATTCCATGTGGTTGTAGCATTGTAATTTTTAAATATGTAATTCCATATGATTAAAGAAATAGAAAGTGGGTCTTTTTTTTCTTGCAATTTATGTGTTATTATCTGTTGTTGTGCTATGTGTGAGTGTTGGTTGGAGTAGCCCTTCATCACTACTTTGAGGTACCTTTCAAATATCTAAAGACTCTTTTAACTACATCCCAATTATCTCTACAAAGATTAGACATATATCTAGAAAGAATTCCCAGTGCTTGGGCAATGTTTGGTCTAGTGCAAACCATAGCATACATCTAACTTCAAGTGTACTTTGGTAAGGCGCTTTATTTATGTCTTCCATATTCAATGGGGATATAGAACAATTTGAAGCAAACAATATTTTTCTAATTGTAAAAGGAACACATAATGCTCTACAATCATGCATGTTAAACCTCTATAAAATTGAATTCATATACTTACTCTAGTCTAGCCATAACTTTCTATTCACTTTATCTCTTCTCATTTTCATACCAAGAATGTGTTTAGTTGCACCATGACTTTTCATTTCAAATTTAGTACAAGTTGAGACTTTAGTTCTAAAATCATTCATTTCCCCTTACCAATGAATAACATATCATCAACATATAATGCAATGAATAGGAAATGATAACCATCAGAGTTATAGTAAACATAGTAATCTAATTTAGAGCTCTCAAATCCTAGACTCAACACATAACATATCATCAACATATAATGCAATGTATAGGAAATGATAACCATCAGAGTTATAGTAAACACAGTAATCTAATTTAGAGCTCTTAAATCCTAGACTCAACACACACACACACATACACACATATCGTGATAGGTGAAAATGGGATCGGTTAGTTTAGGACCCAATACCACTTTCATCCATACAATAGAATACAAAAGAGCCTAAGAAACTGACAATTTGACTTGCTCTTATGAAAGAGAGTCACATAATAGTTTTAGGGTTTCTATTCGTTTGTTGATATGAAAGGGAATGTGCTAAATGAAAGATGCAAACAAACTAAGCTGGCAGGAGTAATGAAAACAACTAGAATAACAGTAAATAACAAACTTCAATACAAAAGTGAAACTAGGACACAGAGTATATATTTGAGAGGGGAATTCTGATGTACACTTGATACTGAAATTTGAGCCTAATTTGACTGGACCCAATGATTGTATTGAGCCAAAAACTAGAAATCTGCAAATTGAAGTGTTCTGAATCAAAACAGCCAAATTTTGCACCTAACTAAGGAGGATCGGGGCATTGGGCGCTTCGGTCCCAGAGGTCTGGGCCTAAATTCTAGATTTGGAACTATGTCTATTGATTGAGACTTCCCAGAAACTTGTAGCTCTGACGAAAACCTATAATTGTGCTTGCAATATGAAAATGGTGTATATATGTGGCTATATAGGGTTTTTCCTAAGCCAAACCCCTCGTTTTGGTTATTTCCACCTCCACAAATAGCCAATAAAGTATTGCAAAGTGTGTACTATAAAATCTCACGTGTTTGTAAGATTCTTATTAGCTAAAACGCAAAACTAGAGTTCTACCCTATGTTTGGAGTAAAATACCTAAATGAACAAAATGTAAATACTTCAAATCACAAATAAAATATGGATCTAAAGCAATAATGCAAATCTGAAGATGAATGATATGTAGATTTGAAAACTCACATAGAGATATGAAAATAACATGAAACCATACCAAGCCCTAAGGGAAAGGCATAAGCCAATCAACATTATGTGATCTCCAAGTATTATTCTTCAACATCTCCTAAGCTTCCATGATTGATGAAGAATTGATTGATAATAATTTTTTTGATTGAAGACTTCAAAAAAACCTACACTTTCACTTCATAAGAGTCTCCTTCAAATGAGGAAATAAAAGGTTATATATATGAAACCTTAACTTTAATTTTGATCATAGGCCGATCTAGAATTGATGAAATTTCACAAAAAGTGAGATTTGAGCATTATAATATTGCCAAATTAAGCTTCTAAAATTTGGGGAGACAAATTTAGGACCGTAGCGACGGTCGCTACAATTTGGCCAACTTTTTTTTTCAAATTTCTAGGGAAGCAAACTATCATGATTACAAAGTCAAACCCACCTCAGTGCATCAATCCAAGGTGTTCAGATGTGCGAAAATGCACTTTGAAGATCAAAATTAGGACTTTATTAGGATTAATTAAAATGAAATAAAAAGGGGCACACTTAGGGTTAAGGGCCCAATTTTATAATATGTGAATTGGTGAGAAAGGACCTTAGATTTAATTAAATTACTAATTACATGTTTAAAAGAACCTTGAAAGTGCAAAATGCAATGGGACACACTAAGGTGCGTGCTAAACTAAGCATGGAATCATACAACCCTAATCAGGGGTGTACAATTTATGACACTACACACACACGCATGTGTGTGTAGATATGTATATATATACACATATCTACATATACATATAAATATGTAGATATGTGTATATATATACATATCCACACACACGCATGTGTGTGTAGATATGTATATATATACACATATCTACATATACATATAAATATGTAGATATGTGTGTATACACACACATATATGTGTTGAGGTTAAAGTTGAACTCCAGAGAAATGTCCTGAAACTTGTTATTCCATCATAAAATATAAAAAAGAAAGCTATAGGAAACTTAACTTCAACCAATGAAGTAACATGAAGTAAATGAAATAAACAAGATTATACCTTTCATGATTTACATGTCATTGTGTCCTAACTCCATTGTTCCTAGTTACATATGATTTTTCTCTCAAACAAGCACTGGTAGCTTCCAAGATGGCATATGAAGAATGGACTAATAGTTAACTAATACTATGATATGCATATGCAAATTATTTAAGCTAACATGATATTAAGCTATGATAAGAATTCTAAAATTGCTAATTGCTTCAAACTCAAACTCATAGATTCAAGATGAAAACTCCTAGAATGACTATATGATTAGCTATTAGTTTCAAAATGGCTTATGAGACCTCTTTTTATAGATTTCTTAGTGCATGAGCTTAGGTGGCAGATATCAATGGTCATGATTGAATCTTGCAAATTGGATGTCTATGAGCAAGAAATTGAAGGTTGCGAGAAAGGGGGAAGAAGAAGACAAATGTCACTCATCTCACATTTACTGAGTTGAAGACTTGAGAAGATATAAGATAGTTGGAGAATATGTAGGAATGAGAGGACAAGTGGACTTAAGTTGTGAGGCCCTACCCCGACTCAGTTTGACATTTCAATTATTTGCATATTGAGACTATTATGGATGCTTTATTTTATGCTTTATGGATTTAGAACCTATATGATTTCATGATTTGAATCACATTGACATATATTGATGCTTTATTTTATGCATGATGATTATGAAACTTTATATGTTGCTATAATAGAATTATTTTGAAATGGTGAATGTCATTATTGGAAATTGCAGGACTTCATTTTGATGATAGAAAAATGATGCTTACTTTATGAATGGTTCAATTTTGAGAATTATGTTAATTGCTTATGTGGGATCGAATTTGAATGAATAAGATATTGAATTATTATTGCCAAATGTATGATTGTTTGATGTGCAATGAAATCCATGTATTTAATTATGTATAATTGTGATTATTTGGAATTACTAATGTGTTAATTGAGAATGCGCAGGAAAATTATCCATGTGACCATGGAATTTATATGGAGAACCAAACCTAGACCAATGTACGTTTGTTAAGCCGAGAGTTGTCTATTTGGAGAGACAACACCCCGTTTGTAATGTATTTTATTTGTGAAGTGTATGATGATTGAGTGTTAAAATTGATTTTTATGTATATGTGTAATCCTACAAGAGACAAATTCCATGTGTGATTTTTATATTGTATTTTATTGTGTCACTTGACACATGTGATGATTAGTGTCATTGATTTTGACTTGTCTCTTGGAGGGAGTTTTGTTTCTACCAAAGCCATTCAAACACGAGTGTGGTCCCAAATTTGCCTTGGGTAGGGAGTCTTGGGAGTGGTCAACTCAGGTTTGACCCGTAGGTAAACTTCAGTTGGATTTCTAAGGGGTTAAATGGACTCCTAGGGTCAATTTTAGGGCTTTTCCAAAGGTCCAAAGGGTATACCTATGGGCTAGGGGTATTTTGAAACATGTGACTACTCCCATGTGACTTTTTAGTCACCTCAAAAAGTGGTGTTTCCAAGGTGAACGAAAATTCAACTTAGAAGGTTCCTCCTAGGATAGACAACCTTCCCTTTTGATGTCAAACTCTCTTCCCCACCTCCTCTCACCTTTTCCCTTTCCAGTTTTAGTAATGTGTAAGAGTTTGGGAAGAGCAACCAATGGGAACTCTCACCTCACCCAAGGGGTTGGGAAGTGTGTGAGAGGCCTTCTTAGGCAAGAATTGGAGACTTAGTGAGTAATCACCCACTCTCCATTGTTGGAGATTATGCTTTTGTTTTGAAAATTAGTTGTAGAATAGATCTTGGAAAAAGATTGGAGGAAAGTTTGTGTGGATTTGGGCAGCTCATCCTCAACTATATCTAACATACCTATTGGTAGATTAAGGTTGGTTATAATTCTCTTTTGTTTATGTTGTTTAAGTTGTTTTTTTTTTAAAGAAAGAAATGCTTGTTGAAGAGTTGTGTATATGTAAATTGTTGTAGGAAGAAAATGTATGTTTTCATTCTATGCTTTTTTGTTTTGTGTTCTTGTTTTGGGAGTGTCCAAGACCTCCTACTCTTGGGAGAGTAGGATGGTCTTGGGGTGGAAGGAGTATAACAGCCTTGGGTGAGAGGCTCTCCTTATGGAGAGTGATCTCAAGGGTGTCCTTGTGACCCTTGCTGCATAGCCTTATGTATGCATTTGGGGGTCATAAGGGGAGAAAATATGGCCTTTGAGCCTTTGGGGGGCATAAGGTAGGGAGGTGTATTTTTGTTGTATTTGTATTGCCATGAGGTGGCTTGAGTTGTATTTTGGCTTGCAATCTTCCCAATGGTACTTGGTCCACTTCCACCCGTGGAATGATCATCACAAAGTGTGGTGAAAGTGTAGCTTGGGATGGGAAGATGTATACTGAGTGTATACCCTATTTGTTGTGTTGTTTGCTTGCTTGTAACCCATCTAGTGCTTGGTTCTCCAAGCTCGGGGGTGGCTTCTAGTAAGCCTAGGCTGGGAGGTGAGCTCTCCATGGTCAAGTTGTGTTTTTATTGCAGGTTGCATGGGATGGGAAAAGAAAGATTAAAGAGCTTGGTTGATGTTTTATGTTGCAGAAAAGTTTAAAAGACAAATGTATTTATTATGGAAGTTGTAAAGAAAAATGTGAGCTATGTTGTATTTAATTACAAAAAAGAAGTGTATTTGTGTTATTCAAAATTCCTTTTGAAGGGAAATATTGGTTGGGTTTTAAAACCCATTTGTATTTTTATTTACCTTGTTCTTAAATTTGCTTAAGAAATATATTTTCCTACTTGGATTAGTGTTGCAAAAAAGATGAAGAAATGTATTATTTTGCATTTAAATCTCCATGTTTTACAAAAAAAAAGTAGATGCATTTTTTGTGTGTTCTGAAAATAAATTTAGTTTATTACTACATAATTATTCTGTTATTAATGCTGCTGCAAATAAATAAAAATAGTCATTTATTTTCCCATTTAATGCAGAAAATGAAACTTATTATAGTAGTCTATTTCTTTTCAAAAAGATTAACATTTAGTTCTTAGATTTAATTTGATTACAAAAAGAATGGTTATATTTTAAGTTTGTTGTTTAGGATGCATTGTAAATGCTAGAAGTAGAATGTTGTTTTTAGACAAAAGAAAAAACATAATATTCAACATATATATTTCTTCAAATTTGTTAAAAAAAAAAAAGGTAAATATACTCTTTCCCATTAAGCAAACTACAAATAACATTAGTAAAATCCCTGCATGCTTTCTAAGGTTATACAAAACAATAATGAACTCAAGAATGCCTAAGTGAGTTATAATTTAAAAATGTATATATACATTGCTCATTAATATATATATATTTATATATATATAAATATATATATATATTTATATACATATATATATATATATGATATATATATATATATCATTCCTCATTTGTGAAATCAATATTTTTTCAAAATAAAACTGTATATAATGTCATACCCTTATATTTATATTTATATATATATATATATACACATATATATATATATACATATATATATATACATATATATATATATACATATATATATATACATATATATATATATATAAATAATTAAATATAATAATAAAATATATAAAAAAAAAGAGGTTCACATTTTAATCTAACCCACAGACTGTGGGCTGCGGAACCCACAGACTGTGGGCGGTGCAGTCTGCAGCCTGCGGGAGCCGCAGACTACGGGCAGCATAGTCTGCAGCCTGCGGGAGCCGCAGACTGCGGGCGGCCCAGTCTGCAGCCTGCGGGAGCCGCAGATTGCGGGCGGCGCAGTCCGCAGCTTACGGAAGCCGCAGACTGTGGGCGGCGCAGTTTGCAGCCCTTGGGGTAAGCCCGTGGTACCCCGCACTGCCGGCATCCTCCGCTCCACCCCCCTCCTTCCTCCTCCGCCCGTAAACAAGGTTAAAAACAAAAAAAGAAACCCCAGCACGGCCTTGCGCGCGCGCCATGGGGAAAATGTGAGACAAAAAAAAATACGCCCTCCCATGGCCACCGCCCACTTCTTCACCTGTACACACACACAAAATAAATAAAATAAAAAGTCATACACACACACAAAATAAATAGAACATCACACACACAGCCCACACTCAAAAAAAGAAAAAAAAACATATGATGGTTAAAACACACATGCCCTAACCCTAAATTCGGGTTAGGGCAAATACACATGGGAACATTTTAAAGCAAAATATGTGTGGGTTGGATGTTTGAAAGTCTAGGGTTAGTTGTGAGCTTTTAAAATTTCTTTTAAAAAAAAAAGGGGCTTATTAATAGACTAAAGAATGGAAAACTTTTCCCCTCCATGGATATATATATGTGTGTGTGTGTGTGTGTGTGTGTGTGTGTGATTTAATATTTGAATGAAATCCAATAGTTATTTGAAAATTTAGCAATGCTCTTTAAATTATTAAACGGATTAAAAAAAGTATTCAAATAAGAAGATTTTGGACCCTTGGGAGAATAAATGGGGTAAGTAGGGACAAATTGGTCCCTCTCTAAATTTTAAATTTTAAGGCTTTTAAACTTATGGAGATATTATTTAATAGGATTGTCAAAATTAATAACTAGGACAACTTATTTAGACACAAGGCAAATAAAGAACTATAAGAGAATATTAGACAAATAATTTTAGAAATTGTATATTAAGTTTTAGATTAAATGTTGGGGAGTTTAATTATTTATTGATGGAAGATTAGTGATAACTATTTTGGAGAAATAAAAGCTCGCTTACGACTTAAATTAATTATCGCTTAATTAATTTAATTGCTTGATTCACTAAGACTTAGTTAAGACCAAACTAGTTTGCATTAATTTAATTAAGTAAGCCGTACTAGGTTAAGTATTTAAAAAAAAAAAAAAAATTCGTTTGTGCCCAAAAGTTTGGGCATGACATAAGTCCTCCTAAGATATAGGGATGTTGGAGAGAATATAGAAGAAAGTTAGGAAATATGTGTACGTATACAATATTTCATTTCTTTTGGAAGTTATAGATAAGTGGCTAATAAATGATTTTATTTTATTGAATTAATTTAGCCACATGATGGATGAGTTGGAAAAGAAGAAGTGATGTGGAGAATGAAAGGTGAGCTGGAAAAGGGATTAAATAATTAAGGAATTCTTTAATTAATGAGACTATAGGATAGTAGATAGAGGAATAAGTAGATATTTAATTAATTGATTAGAAGAAAAGGATATAACGAATCAATTAATAAAATTCAATTAAATTAATTAATAGAAGGACATGAAATGAATTAAATAAATTAATCTTTTCAAATTAACTATTTAATAGAAGAATAATTATTAAATAAATATAAAATATTTATTTAATTGCTCATAGCCAATTTTATGTGTATACATTTTGCCCCTCTTTGAAATGATGTTGATACAACATTGTTAAAAAGATTAAATCAAGTCTCAATAATGTGCCCGATGGAGATAAAAATCCTGATTGTGTGTCCCCTCGAGAGATTGGTCGTGAAATTATTGAAAAATTTGGATTGAGTGATTGATCTCACGATAATTGATTGAAATTTCTATAACTTTGATTGATGAAAATGTCTTCTCTTTGATTACTTTGATATTCTGCTTAATTTGATGATTGATAGAGTTTGATTAACCTCATGATCGATGAGGGTAAATGATATGAATTTGAAGCTTTGATGATCTGATGGGATAGAGTTTGATTGACTTCATGATTGATGAACGTCATTGATGTAAACTCAGGATTGGATAGACTAGATGCGTAAACTCGCGATGAATGAGCATCACTAATATGTGGTCAAAGAGATTGATAGAAATCTCAAGTGAGAAGATAGGATAGTTGATTGATTGATCAAAGCGATTGATTGGATGAAGAACTGACATTTTTTTGATATCATGTTGCAGGAGGATCTAGATGTATTAATTCATCCAGGGGGAAACATGATGATCAGCGAGGCCTACAACATCTGAAAAGAGTGGTGCTCTTTGTCCTAGTTGACATATTGATATGAGACATTGATTTGTATCATGGGACATTTTATTTTATTGATTATTTCTTTGATATCATTGTATACTTGGAGCCTATATGATGCTGATGATTCATGATTTATTATGCATGTTACTCTATATGATGATGATCTATATGCATTGATTACATAGATTATATATATACAGTGATGGATGATGTTATGGTGATCTTTTATTTCCCTTATTTTCATGATGATGATGTTCTATATGATGCAATGATAATGAAGTTAAAATGCATTTGATTTTTTATTTTGATAATCATGGATGCAAATGAAATTAATTATATAATGCTTTACTTAAATGATGCCGATGCAATGATCTATATGAGAATGCTTCTAATGATTACTTATGCAAATGAATGTTTTTATTTTTATTTTTAATGTGTATGCATATAATGATTTGAAATGCAAATGATGATTATGAATGCTACGCTTGATCAAACTTATGCGATGGATGCTTATATGTAATGCTTATAATGATAAATGAATCTAAGTGCAAAGATGCAACTAAATGACCTTAATGGATAAAAAGAACTACAATTATAATGATCCTAATGCAAATAATATTGATGATATACTACATGATTAATGAAATGCAAACTAATGTAGTACAAATGATTATGATCAAAATGCAAACCTAATGAAATGAATGAACCTAAATGCAAATTTTTTTAGTTTGTTCAAGTATACTCAATCTTTATTTATAACCGTTGATCTCTAAATAGAATGAAATGCTTATAATGCAACTAACAATGAATGCTTATAATGTAGATGAATAATGAGCTAATCTAAAATGATATAACTAAAATGATACTTCCATTCTTCATATGTTGTCTTATAACAATGCTTGATTTCATCATTGAGCTTTAAAAATGTGTAAGAAAATACAAGTATATTGACATAACGATTCAAGCTGACCTGAGTATTTCTTACATGGATTTTGATATTGCAAGTTTATACAAGCAACTTAATATAAAGAATCAAGCTGACCTGAGTATTTCTTGCATAACAGACAAGGATTATCCCCTTTCATGCATGACTCAGAACGTCCTCCTTGATCTTTTATTGATCATATCCTTAGACAAGTACATACCTTATTAAGAGATAAACCACATACAACAAACAAACAAAATAATCATGCCCCATCATATATTCTCTAGTCATGGACATCCTTGAGTTGCATAGAGTACATGATTAGCAATAAATCAAGATATAAACACTAAGTCTTGTATGTCATTCACATGTTCTCATGGTCACTAACTGATATAATCATTGATAATCCTTTATTACTTGCTAGTTGAATCTTTGTTTTTTGAGTTTCACGATTCAGTTGTTATAAAATGCCTTGATCTTCGTTTCTTTGTTGCTCATTATTTGTTTCAAAACCCTAGGTGTTTTGGTTTTTTCCTAAGTTTTCTGAATATTTTGGATTTTCAAATATTTAAAAGATCACCTTAGCAAAAGGAATTAGGATTTTCCGCCAACGAAAACAAACTTTATTACGGATGTACAAAAAATGATCAAAATCCAAACCATGGTGGGATATAATGTAGATATGATTTATAAAATCCAAGAGAGTGACTACACTAAGTATATCAAAGATTGATAATTGTTGATAAGTTGCATATTTCCTGCTAAATGGTTCAGAGCAATGAATGCAAAAGATGAAATGGATGAGCTAGGATAGATGGAAGCGATAGATGCAAATAAGATGGAGTGGATAGGTGCGCGAAGCGATCTCATAGATGGAAGAACTCACTTTTAGATAGCGCCTGTTTACCAGGTTTTCACCATCTAAATTTATTGCATTTTTTCCATATTTGATTTTTTTTGTTTTGTTTTTGTTGTTTTATACTTTTTAGGTATTTTATGCTTTTCTGATTTTTATTGATTTATTTAGCACTTTATATGCTTCTTTTTTTTTAACTAATTTTTCCAGGACTTTAATATCTCAAGCATAGAACTTCTTGAGATGAATAGAATTGATGGGCTCATCAAACTAATAACCTTTAGGTGTAAATAACTTGTATGCTCTTGAGCCATATGTTGCTACTATAACAAAAGGACCTAACCAGTTCGGTTCAAACTTTCCCTTCTTTTCTCGGTCTTGTTGATTCCTTGGATTCTCCCTTAGAACTAGATCTCCAATCTGAAAAATGTTTTGCTTAACTCTGTGATTATAACTTCTTGCCATTCTTTGTTGATATGCCTTCAAATGATCTGTAGCATTTTAGCAACGTTCCTGAATCAACTCAAGTTCTTGAAGTCTAGAGACTCGTTGTTCTTCTTCTGGTATAAGACCTTTCAAGGACACTCGTAGAGAAGGTATCTCTACTTCTACTAGTAATATGGCTTCTAATCCATATACTAAGCAATATGGGGTTGACCACGTTGGTGTGCAAATACAGGTTCGATATAAAGAACATGATTTAGCTGGATATGTTTGTCTTTACCAGCTTCATTGACTGTTTTCTTCAGGATCTTTAAGATTGTTTAATTTGATGCCTCAGCTTGACCATTTCCTTGTGAATAATATGGGGTAGAAAACCTATGCTAAATATGAAATCGCTCATATAGTTCCTTCACATCTTAATTCTTAAATGGTCTCCCATTATCAATGATGATGGTCATAGGGACTCCATAGCGAAAGATTATATAATTTAGGATGAATGATGATATTTGCTTTCCTATCACTTTTGTCAAAGGCACTGCTTCAATCCATTAAGTGAAATACTCAATAACGACCAGAATGAACTTATGTCCATTAGAAGATGAAGGGTTTATCTTACCTACCAAATCAAGACCCCATTGGAAGAATAGCCATGAACCTGTCATATGATGCAGTTCTTGTGTTGGTGCATGGATGAGATTCCCATGGATCTGACATTGTTTGTATCTCTTAGCATATGTAAATAAATCTCTCTCCATGGTAGGCCAATAGTAACCCAAGCGAATAAGTTTCTTAGCCAGTGTTAAACCACTTGAGTACGTGCCACAAATACCTATGTGGACTTCATTAAGAACTTTCTTAGATTCTTCTTGTTCGAGACATCTCGATAGAGTGCTATCTAGACCTCATCTATATAATATATCAGCAATGATAGTATAGTGGGGTGACTGATAGATAAAATTTCTTCTCTGATTGCAGGATAGGTCATGAGGAAGGTTATTCTCCTTTAGGTATCGATAAGTTTGGTTGTATAAGGATTGATAGCTTCCAGATATATGGTAAATCATGTGGGTGTTCAGGGATTCAATAGTAGGATTCAAGATATCTTCCACTAGGAACTCATAACGTTTTTTATTTTCTTGATTTTGCAAAAAAGATGTTGTTGTAGCCATTGCATCTGTTGCTTTGTTCTCATTTCTTGGGATCTGAGTAAATGTTTTTTTTTTCAAAATGCTCTTCAAAATTTTCAACCAGCTGTTTGTAAGTCATGAGCTTGTCATCCTTAGTTTGATAATCATCATTTATTTGGTTGATTATAAGCTGTGAATCACTATAAACATGCAATTCCGTGATGTTCCATTCAATAGCCATTTTGAGCCCAATATCCAATGCTTCATATTCTATAGTATTGTTTGTGCATCGAAACCACAGTCTATATGATTTTGGAATCGTGCATCCCTGAGGTGTGATAAATAAGATTCCAGCACCTGATCCATATTGTGTATAGGAGCCATCAAAGTACAACTCCCAAAATTTTGTGCTTATTGTCAAGATGTATGCATAGGAAATTCAATGTGCAATGGTGTGTCATCTTTTAAGGGTGCTTCAGCTAATTGATCAGCAATGACATGTCCTTTGATAACTTTTTGATCAACATATTCTATATCAAACTCACTTAGTACCATAACCCATTTTGTCAGTTTGCCTGTCAAAGTTGACTTGCTCAGCAAATACTTTAGTGGATCTATTTTTGCTATTAGTTTCACATAATGAGTCAGCATATAATGTCGCAATTTCTGAGTTGCAAATACAACTGCTAAGTATGTCTTCTCAACTGATGTATAGTTCAATTCATAGCCTACAAGTGTTCTACTGATGTAATACACTGCTCTTTCTTTCCCTCCTTCATCATGTTGTGCTAAGAGGGCTCCCAGTGATACATTTGTTGCTAAGTTGTAAAGTAACAATGGTTTCCCTTTGATTGATGATACAAGTGCTGGAGGATTCATCAAATATTCTTTGATTTGCATAAAATCTTATTCACACTTCTGATCCCGTTTGAATGGAACATTCTTGTGTAAATGATGAGTGAAAGGATGACATCTTATCTGCTAATTGAGAGACAAATCTTTTGATTGATTGCAATCTCCCTTGTAGAGAATGCAATTGACTTATGTTTCTGGGTGACTCCATTTCCATGATAGTTTTGACCTTTTTTGGATCTACTTCAATTCCACAAGCTAATATAATGTACCCAAGAAGTATTCCAAAGGTTACTCCAAATGCACATTTCTTTGGATTCAATCTTAACTGATATTGTTCAAGCTTGTCAAAGATCTTGCCGAAGATGTTCAAATTTAATTTCCTTGTATGAGATTTTGCAAGTATGTCATCTACATAATATTCCATAAATGTATGCATCATATCATGGAAAATGGTTGTCATGGCTCTCTGATAAGTTGCTCCTGCATTCCTAAGCCCAAATGGTATAATATTCCAGCAGTAAGTACCCCATGCATAGGTGAATGCTATCTTTTCTTGATCATGAGGGGCAATTTTTATTTGATTTATCCTGAGAATCCATCCATTAATGAAAATATCTCATGTCCTGCTGATAAGTCTACAATTATATCAATGTTGGGCAATGGGCAATCATCTTTAGGACATGCCTTGTTCAAATATCTGAAATCGGTGCAAACTCTTATGCTTTTATTTGGCTTTGACACTGGCACGATGCTTGAGACCCATTCTGGATAGGCAACAGGTCTTATAAAACCCACATCTAATAGTTTCTTTAGCTCTTCTTTTACATGGAGATTGATGTGTGGATGCATCTTCCTTAGCTTTTGGATCCACATTGAGATGATGCATGATAAGATCTAGATCAAGTCCTGGTATGTCTGCATAGGACCAAGAAAAATTTATCAGTCTTTGTTTGAATAATTCTATGTATTCTTTCCTCTCTTCATCTGATAATGATGCAACAGAATGAAGGACTTTGGGGTCCTTTGATGTACCAATGTTTATTGCTTCGGTTGGCTCTATTAAAATAACATATCTCTCTTGAAAATATGCAGGGAGGATGTCAAACTTTCCATCTTCTGGCGCCTCAAGGAGGTTTTCACCATCAGATACATCCTTTATTTTTCCTCTTGATTGATCTAGTGTTGTCATGAAATAGATTTCAGCACTACCTATCTTTTTCCTTTTTTTATTTCAATTTTGCGACTGGAAAGTTTGGCACTCTCCTGACTATAAGAAGCATTAAATGATTCCATAGTGGAAGATATCTTAGGTTCTATTGGTTCTATGGCATCAAGATATACGGCTAAATCATGATAATTGTAAAAGACATGCAATTTAAGGTTTTCTAAGTTATCCCAATCAATCAGTTTTGGATGAAGCAGAGGTAAGTCATAGTCATCATCATTGTTGGGTGTTTCAAGGTTCATGATGTAATAGTCATATTTTGGCGTAGAGTAGGTAATGTCATAGATAGAACTCTCTTGAGGATAGTCTCTCCCAAGTGCTCTCCAATCAGCTCCAATGAAATCACGATTGGTATTTTGTGATTCACAATCAAGTGACTCATCATCGGACATTTGTCCCTCAAATGAATGGATTATATCAACACACACATCTTTGATACTATAGGTTCCCTCTTGATCAATTTCAATAGATTCATTTGTATCTTTAAGTTGGACTAATAGTCAATCCTTCTTTATTATATATTAATTCTTCCATGGTTCTTCCATACCTTAATATTGTTGGCTCAACATTTGATGTAGATCTAATATTTTTTTGATCTTCTGATGATTGACCAATAACTGCTTGTGTTTCTCATGGTGTTACTTCTTGTTCTTTTTCATCCTCTTTCTTTTGTTGTCTTTCATATGCCTCTTTCCTCTGAATTATGATCTCTTCTTGTCTTCTTTCCAACTCTATTCTTTGTTTTGTGAAAGATGAGTCTTTATTTGTAACAGCTACTTGTTCTTTATCCTTTTCTTCACTTGATACACCAGATGATATATTTGGACCCCATTCATATTCGTTTGAATCTATTTCTGAACCATTTTCTAGAATCACACCACTATATCTAACAGGAATGTTATATGGTGAGAATAGTTCTATGATTTTAGCCATCTGTTCTTTCACTATGTTATGGAATATCTTGATCAGGTTGCACACTTGTTTGTATTCCTTGAACTTGTTTGCAATATTATTCTTCTCTTTTGATTGCAAGTTCTTCATTTTGTTTCTCATATTCTTCTTGTTTCTATTTGTTAGCTACTATTTTTGTTGCTTGGTGTAGCCTTTCTTGCCATGGTTCTTCTTTAGGGACTGCTTTATTTCTCCACCTTGGATGTTGATAATTATGTTGTTTTTGCTTTGATTTAGGATATCAAAGTCATGTTTTATCTTCTTTAGATTGTGTGTGAGGACAAATAAGTTTTGAAATATCTTCTTGTCACTTACCAATCGGTCCTTTTCCTTCATATCCTATTTTTGCATGATCTTATAACCATTGCCATATTGTTCTATGGGAATATTAACTTCTGCAATTGTTGCTATAGTTTCATTTTCATCTCTGTACAACCAAATAAGAATGTCTTTGTTTTCAATTTCTTCTGCAACTATTGAGGCTCTAACAAATGCTCCATCAAACATTTCAACTGATTTCTCTAAGATCCGTGGTTGAACATTTGTAGGCTTTTCATATGATTTAGGTGAAAGTGGCAAGCTATGCAAAGAATACTTTCCCATTCCTTCATCATTTAGTTTGAAATTTTTCTCAAAGGTTTCTTATAATTTTTATTGAATTTCTTTGGTAGGATAGACTGATTCTCTGTTATGTGGAACTCTTGCATCTTGTGTTGGTTTCAGATTATTGCAATATTGACTGGAGTCTATGACTATAGTGAGTTCTTGTCCATTATAAGAAAACTTAACACATTGATGGTATGTAGAAGGAACCTCTTGTATGTTATGAATCCATGGTCTTCCTAGAAGAATATTATAAGATAAATTCAAGTCCAAAACTTGGAACAATGTATCTCTTTCCACAGGTCCTATTTTGATTGGCAACACCATAGTCCCTTTAGAAGAATGTTCTTCCTCATCATACACCTTGATAGTTATTTTCTTCTTTGGATCTACTACATTTTTTGAATATCCCAATGCCTTTATTAAACTTAATGCACAATTTTTTTATCCAACTCCACCATTTATGAGTATACGTTTGACACGGGTTTTATGAATGGTGATTTTAACATGTAAGGGAGAATTGTGAGGGTGTTGTATTGCCTTGAAGTGGATGTTGATTCATTTGTTATACGTGGAAATGTAACCTTCATTTTGCTTCTTGTAATGATGTTGATTCATTTCGAAGGTGCGTTATCTTTAACGATGATGACATTTACCACATCATCATATGTGTAAGTGTAGTTTACTTTAGCTTTGCCTTTGTCATCTTTTGATTTAGATTGTTCACCCTTTTCATAGTTTGGAAGTGGAGTTTTGAATGCTAGATGTGATTCGTTCGTCTTATGACCATCCACTATAATAGTTCTATTATTGATTAAATCTTGAATAAGGTGCTTCAATCTTTGACAATCATTGGTTTGGTGTCCTTTGTTTCAATGATAATTGCAAAAATGATTATCATTCCACCAATTAGGTTTTACTTGAGGTTCATAATTTCTTACTTCTGGTAAAGTAATCAATTTATTTGCAAGAAGAGTTTTCAAAGTTGATTCCAAGGGTTCCCCAATGTTTGTGAATTTCCTACAAAGATTGGAGAAAAAAGGCTTGGATTTACTGTTCTCTTGATTGTTGTTGTTTGGTAGCATTGTGTCATCATTCCTATTATTTGACCAAAATTTAGATTTGTCATTGTTATTATTGTTGTGATTATTGTTGTGGTGATTATTGTTGTTGTGATTGTTGTTGTTGTAGGAATTGTTGTAAAATTTTAACTCTCATTTCTTTACCATTGCATCTTCTATCTTTAGACCATTTTCAGTCATCTTAGCAAAAGAAGGAGGACATTGCATTTTAAGATGATAACTTATTTCACTGAGAAGGTTGTCAATGAATATGTCCATTTTCTCTTGATCGGGTACATCTCTTGGATATCTATTGAACATTTGTTTCCATCGTTGTAAAAAGACCATGAAAGGTTCACCATTCTTTTGCTTGACATTACATGTATCTAGGATTTCTATCTCATTTCTTACGCTATAGGAGTATTGTGAGATAAATCTGTTCATAAGTTCTTCAAAAGATTTAATTCCATATGGTAGTCTTGAGAACCATTCAATTGATTGTCCATTTAAGTTTCTAGGGAATAGATGCATTGGGTAAGTATCATCGTGTACAAATTTCATACTCATAGTGCAAAATTCTTTAATGTGATCTTGATGATCAGATTTTCAATCGTATTTATCATATTTAGGGATTTCACAATGTTGTGGGAATGGTATCATGTTTAAACTTTTATCAAAAGGATATTGGCAGATATCCTCTAAAGAATATTTCTTGGAACTCGTTCCATTCTGCATATCCTGTATTTGTTGTTGTAAGGTTTGCATTTGTTGAGCGAGAGTTAACAAAGGATTATAAATACAGGTTCTCCTTGCATCCTCATAAGTTCTGCTATCACCACGCTCTCTCCTTTTCTTGTTTTATCTCCTCTTGTTTCCTCATGATTTACTCAATTTACATCCTCATTATTTGGATCATTAGTGTTTTGATTGTTACTCGTCTCTGCATCTTGTTTCAAACTTTCTATGTTAAAGTCTTGAGGCAATTTAGCTCCTGATTTTACCAACATTAGAAGGTATTTTTCCTTTTGTTTCTCCACTAAATTTTCCATTACTTTGTCAAATTTAAAATCTCGTTCAAGGTCTCTAATGGTGTTATTGACCACTTCTTCATCAACATCTGTGTATCCAAAAGTTTGAAACATTGAATTTTCTTCTTCCATTTGTTTTTGTTGTGTTCTTAATTGCTCATATTGAGCTCTAGTCCAAACTGACATGTGATTGATTTGGAAACTTCCCAAGTTTTAACCTTCTAAATACAACTCAATAAGTGATTATTGGTTTAGGAAGATAAGCTTTGTTGATTTTACCATTGTTATTGGTGTGGTGTGATAAAGCGTCTTGTTGTTGAAAGGCACGTGCTTACAAAAGTTCTCCATCAAATTTTGTCATGTAACCACATAAATAGTGACGAAAATGGTGTAGGAATGTCCTATGTTTTTGAAAGATTTTGCGATTGATATACAAGAATCTTATCCTCTTCAGAGTAGCCTTATAATTGGGTTTTCTTTTCTTAAGGCGATATTTAAAAGTAATATAAGCATATGATGGTTTACAAGTTTTTTTGATTCCAATGTGAGTGCAATCTTTATTTTGATATAACCTAGGTTCAAATAGGAATGATATGTCCAAGATAATGAACAAAGGTTGATATGATCAAGTTTCGTGATAAAGGATTTGATATATCCTAATGAGAAACTGATAATGATGTTGATTTTTGCACTTGAGATGGTTGAACCACTAACTTGTTGAATTTTTTATTCTCATGAAAACCTTTGTAAATAGCCTGTTGGATTGGTAACCTGATTATCTGATTAGTTTGAAGACCCGTGATAGTTTTTTTCTCAATTTGTATTGATGATTTTTCAAGTTTTTGACCATTTTTTAGAACATTTTCGTAGACACAAAAGACACAATGTTGTGAAAAATAAAAAGCACAAGAAAGCTCAAATCCTATGGTAGGTCGAGACAATAATTGTTGAATCTCGCATGGGGTTTCCCCTGAGGCTATGCTAGTTAGAGTGGATATTTAGGTTCTTGACCCCATTGGATCCACCGTCAACACTCAATTCTTCGGGGCAGCCAAGCACCAGTTTCCATGAAAACTCCCCATGACAAACTTCATATCTCTACTAAGAACATTATGTGTGTGAGCCGCTTCAGAGGTCTGACCTCCTACGCCAACAACTAGAAGGATTTTGGTAGCTAGATACAAATAGTGTTTAGTAAGGGCTTCCGGTCATGTAGCCATACATGTGACACTTTACGCTATGTAAATATAGAATTTTCCTAGCCTATAGAGGTTACGTTCCATAGGGTTTATGGGGAAACATAGTGTTTGTATGAACTAATCAACACATGTTGTCTATGACTTTCATCACATACACGATTTACTTAGAGTGGATCAGAAGGACTTGGTATTAGCTCATTTCCACTTGGGTCGTTCCCCTCTCACTGGCCCCCTCAAGGAAGCTCAAGAAGGCAGGCCCTCTAAAGATTACACATAAAAGAAAGTAGGCTTGGTTTTATGATCACCGTATGAGGGTGAGAGCTTACTTGTCTACTACTTCAACAAACACAGAAGACAAAGGTTTATTTTAAGCCTTCTAAGAATCTATGTGCAACTACTTTAATGAAATCACTCAAATGCAAGTTATATTTTGTTGATTATCCTCCTAGTTAAGCTAGATGAACAAGATATGATGTTTTACTTGAAAAACCCTTAATTTAGCTAAGTGAGGAAATGCATGAAATTTGCTCAAAATGAACCCTGCACCCACAAATGTCAGTAGTTTTCAAATTTTCAAGTCTTGGACATTTGAACCTGCAAAGTTGTTAGCTTTCAGATTATAAAAATTCCAATTTCACCCACTGACAGAACATAAGCACTAAAACTGCAAAAGCGCTATCCCAACGAGCAAAAGAACTATCCTAATGAGCAAAAGTGCTATCCTAAACAACAAAAGCGCTACCCTGGAAGGCAAAAGCACTATCTTAAGAAACAAAAGCACTAACCTATGCGACAAAGGTGCTATCCTGTTGCTTGAATGCGTGAATTCATGATTAAAAGCGCTATTCTATTGAAAAGGCACTAGTCTAAGTGATAAAAGTGCTAACTTACTCAAAAAATGCACTGATAGATTTCACAGATGCGTGAAACTGACTTACAAAAGCATTAAATTGATTTCACAAGAATAAGATAGGATATTAGAATAGGTAAGTACGAGGCTTGAGCCCCACAGTGGGCACCAAAAATGTTGAGGTTCAAGTTGAACTCCAAAGAAATGTCCTGAAACTTGTTATTCCATCATAAAATATAAAAAGGAAAACTATAGGAAACTTAACTTCAACCAATGAAGTAACATGAAGTAAATGAAATAAACAAGATTATTCCTTTCAGGATTTATACCTCATTGTGTCCTAACTCCACTGTTCCTGGTTGCAGATGATTTTTCTCTCAGACAAGCACTGGTAGCTTCCAAGATGGCATATGAAGAATGGACTGATAGTTAACTGATACTATGATATGCATATGTAAATGATTTAAGCTAACATGATATTAAGCTATGATAAGAATTCTAAAATTGCTAATTGCTTCAAATTCAAACTCACAGTTACAAGATGAAAACTCCTAGAATGACTATATGATTAGCTATTAGTTTCAAAATGGCTTAGGAAACCTCTTTTTATAGATTTTTTAGTGCATGAGCTTAGGTGGCAGAGATCAACGGTCATGATTGAATCTTGCAAATTGGATGGCTAGGAGGAAGAAGTTGAAGGTTGAGAGAAAGGGGGAAGGAGAAGACACGTGTCACTCATCTCACCTTGACTGAGTTGAAGACTTGAGAGGATATAGGATAGTTGGAGAAGATGTAGGAATGAGAGGACAAGTGGACTCAAGTCCTCCTAAGATATAGGGATGTTGGAAAGAATATAGAAGAAATTTCTAGGAAATATGTGTAGGTACACAATATTTGATTTATTTTGGAAGTTGGAGATAAGTGGCTAATAAATGATTTTATTTTATTGAATTAATTTAGCCACATGATGGATGAGTTGGCAAAGAAGAAGTGATGTGGAGAATGAAAGGTGAGCTGGAAAAGGGATTAAATAATTAAGAAATTATTTAATTAATGGGAATATAGGATAGTAGATAGAGGAATAATTAGATATTAAATTAATATATTACAATAAAATGATATAACGAATTAATTAATAAAATGTTTCAATTAAATTAATTAGTAGAAGGACATGAAATGAATTAAATAAATAATTTTTTTCAAATTAACTATTTAATAGAAGAATAAGTATTAAATAAATATTACCAAGTATTTACAGCACGAGTGCTTTAAAGAGTTTATTGCCTCGTGTTGTATGTAGGGAATGTGCTTTGGTTGTAATAAGTCATGATTTTTTGTGTTGTGATCATGGTGGGGTAAGCAGTTTGTTATGTGGCATTGGTTGGGATATGAAGTACTGCTTTTTCCAGCCGTCATCATCGTACGAAGTCTTTCATTTATGTTGTATCTCGCATGAGCTTTAATCTTGCTTTAAATGCCTTCACTTGTAATCATGAAGTGGTGTGATTTGACCTGCTCGCATTTTTGATGGTTGTTGTCTTTAAAAGCCGATATCATTTCTCAATACATCAATAAAAATTTGAATTGATCTTGTTGGGCTTTTTCATATGTCGAGTGCTATTTCTCTTTCAAGATATAGGGTCATTGTTGAGTGCCAAATTGAGGAGGATAATGAGGTTCTAGGTAATAATTCTGAAATACTTGGGAAGGTGTTTTGTTTGCTTACTCCTCAGGTGGATTTTGAGGTTCGCAGGTTGGTGGGAACTCTCTAGTTGCAGTCTGGTCCTTCTTTTTCTGGCTCTGAGATTTTGTCTCGATTCCTTACTGTTTGCCATGACATTTTACTTGATAAGGATTTACTCCAACTCTTGGTTCATGCGTTCATTCCTCCCTCAATTTTCTCCTAGGAGCTTGTTAGGTCTGCATTGGATAATTATCATTTTGAGCTGGGTTCTTTTTATTATGGGGGTTTTCTTCCTCGTTCTGATCTGTTGGATAATGGGAGGTGTGGGGAATTATTGTTTGAGTTGAGAATGGGTTATTATGTGACAGATTGGGGGATACTTTGAATGCATTTGAAATCTTGCTAGATTTGGTTCCCTCACAGTTTGTGGATAAAGCATTGGTGGTGCTTATGGGTTTACATTCTCTACTATCTTTTGTTTTTTTGGCCTCAGCTCCTCCACGGTTGGAATTTCCCTTGCAAACTATCCCTCCTTTGAGCATGGATAGAGAGCCTCCTGTTGAGAGCTCAAGTTCTTGGTTTCAGATTTAGCTATTTTATGCAGATATCTGTGGGATGATGTCTTTTTGATGCAGGTTTTGGAACAGTTGATATGCTTGAATTTTTGGCGAGCCTGGGAAGCTTTGATGCTACGACCCTCTTCTACAGATCATATCTCGCGGGCTAGGTGGTTCTCTCTCATGTTTTTTATTGGTCATATGGACAATTATATGTATAGCTTGGAAAGTCATGTAATGGGAGGGTGATCAAAATCAGACATGTAATTGGGTGTATGGGGTTTTTAATTTTTTGCATTTTTGGGCCACAACCAGAGGTTTTCTTATAGGTTCTTTCCTGCCGGTATGCCCTTTGAGCCCGTTTGTATCAAAATTCAAAATTAATAAAATATAGTTTAGTGGGTTGCCCACTTTTATCAAAAATAAAATAAAATTATTAAATAAATATTAAATATTTATTTAATTGCTCATAGCCAATTTTATGTGTATACAATATGTATATGTATATATATGCATGTGTGTGTGTGTGTGTAATTTATGGTACGACATCCTAGGACTCTATTTGAGGCCATACAAATATTTTTTCAATTTACAAACCAAATTACTTTTACCTTTTTACCACATGGTGTTCTAGTTGTGTCATATAAATAGCCTTATGTAAATCACCATGAAGGGAAGCACTTTTCACATCCACTTTATCAACCTCTAAATCATAAGAAGAAGCAATAGAAAAAAAAAATCTAGGGGATGCCATTTTTACAATAGGAGAAAATGTCTCACCATAATCAACAACCTCAACCTGAGAGGAGCCTTTCACAACCCACCTTGCTTTGTACTTCTCAATACCTCCATCCAAATAAAATATTTTTCTTGAACACCCATTTGTAACTGACAACTTTTTGTCCTTCAAGCAATGGTACAAGATCCCATATATCATTCTTTTTCAAAGCTTCCATTTCTTTATCCATAGACATATTTTAAGATTCTGCATCATTCATACTTAATGCCTCTTCTAAGGGCCCGGGTTCATCCATGTTATTATTCAAAGAAAAATAAAATCCAATCATTAGGGAATACCATTTAGGTGTTTGTTTACACCTTGTAGACCTTTGAACTAGCTAAGTTGGAGGTTCTTCTTCATCTTCTAAATATTTAGAGCTAGATGAACTCTCCTCAACTGCTTGTCTATCTAGGGGTCATGATTCAACTTTCTCAGTCATTGAAGCAAATTGAATCATATCTTCTTGCTTAGTTTTTTCTGGCTTCAATGTAATAGAAGGATGATTAGTTTCTCTAAAAACAACATTTTTATTATATATTAGCTTTTTTTCAACAAGATCCCAAAACTTGTATCCTTTCACACCATAACTAAACCCAATGAAGATACCTTCATATCCTTGTTCTCTAACTTTGTTCACTTCTCCTTTGGCACATGTGCATATACCTCACAACCAAAAACTCAAATATGTCTCAATGAAGGCTTATGGTCCATCCATACCTCCATAGGCATTTTATCTAAAGAGCACACTATATACTAAGTGGAGAAATTTAGTATATACAATTTTAATTCAAGTTACACATTGATTGACATTAATAACTTCCAAATGCAAAACATAAATTTTTAAAACAACTTAATCCAATTTTCTTAATGATGTAGCAATTAAATAACACTACAAATACATATTCACACAATGGCACTAAATATATGTGGAAACCCAAGATGGGAAAAACCATCGCGATAATAGCTATTTGGATCTACTGTTTGAATCAAACCTCAAAAAAATAATGAATCACTTACAATAATGAAGTAGGCACCAACCTATTGGAGACACCAATCTCCAATTGTATTTGTGAGCACCAATCCACTGGAGACACAATCTCCTATGCCCAGATCTGAGCATCAATTCAATAATTGAGAATTCAAATTCAACAATAAGAATGATATAAATTGTGGACCTTCAACTTCAATGCACAAATTTTGTTTGATTTCATCAACCTCCATACACTCTCCTACACATCATATGATAATATAATAATGATGCACATAAATCAAGATGCTACACACAACATCATCCTCAAATTTGCATGATATGAACTTGTGACATCAGGAGTACAAATATAAATGAATCTAAGTCACCTATATATATGTACATGGCAATTACAATTACACTCATTTGTTGGCCCAATACATAATTAATCATATTTAGGTTGGTGACACAAAACCTTCTTCACCATAACATGTAATAGACCAGGTCTAATTATCCCACACGCTACTCAAAACAAAAGAACACACAACACACTTCACAAGCTAGGTTAATCTAGTCTCAAAGGTCCTCCTCAAGCAATCTCTAGTGAATGCACATACTATACAACTCATTTGCAAGTCATCTATATGAACTATGTAATAGGTCTGGCCCAAAATGCTTACATGTCTTGTGGATCCTATTGGAGACTTATTTGGTTGAAAACAACATCCAACCTTAATCTTCGGTTGTGCACATATAAAACTATTGTTGTATTACTCTAGATCAGTGACTAGACCAACTGACAACATGATAACCAAAATAATAAAATAAACATTATGTTATGTTACACAATAACTCTAGAAACTCTATATATTGATGAAATATATGATATGTGTAGACACACTCTCCTTTGAAATTGCAAGACATAATTCTCTACAATGAATCAGTGTGAATCAAAACAAGTTACCAGACCAAGCTCACTATCTAGGAAACTTACCTCAAACACTCTGGATTAGACTTCTAGGATACTTCTGGACCAACATGAATAGATGCACCATGATATTACAGACACATCCCAACTAATTACACAATCATAGCAATCCATAGTATTGACGCAACTCAAAATTCTCTGATATGACAAGATAATAATATACTTTCTTCAACCTTTAGGATACCATAGAAGTAAGAAGCATGTTTCATACTCAACTGACAACATATGTCCAATAATATCCCTAAGTGACTTGACATCAATGACAACATATTCCCAAAATTATAAACAAGAGTTGATGTAGAAGACCTAATAATTAGGCAATAAGTAGTGGCAACAACTTCAACCCCCCCAAAAAATTCTAGACTAGCACCACTCAGCATACTATTACTCCTAGCCTTCTTCATTAGTGTCTTGTTCATTATTTTTGCAACTCCATTTTAGTAGGAGAATAGAAAGTTGTCTTTTGTCTATGAATGCCACAATATTTATAGAATCTATCAAAATTATTAGAGAAAAATTCACCTCTATTATCAGTCCTCAAACATTTTATTTTCTTTCCAGTATGTAACTCAACAATTGCTTTAAATTCTTTAAATCGATTGAAAATTCCAGATTTACTCTTTAGAAAATATACACGTGTCCTTCTATTATAATCATTAATAGATGAAACATAATATATGGATTTTCTGATGGAAGAAATATCTACATGACCAAACACATCAGAATCAATAAGATGCAACACACCACAAGATTTATATGAGAACTTGAATAAAACCTAATGTAGTTTTATTTTTCACAAATGCATTTCTCACAGACATTGAAATCAAGATTACAATTATTCAAACCTTCAGCAAGGTTTTTATTTTTAAAGGTCCTTGGACCCTTTTCTCCAATGTGGTCAAGTTTGTAGTGTCATAATATAATCTTATCTATGGGTAAATTTGATTTAGGAAAAACATCATGCTTATGTATCTGAAATATATGACCATATACTAAAGGTGAAATCCTCACCTCTTCCAATGAAGTATTCATATCTATAATTTTCACAGAAGCACTATTACACTCAATAGTGTATGCATTTAGCTTATACAATGTTCCATATCTAACATCTCTAGCAATCATCATAGAACCTTTGACCATTTTTAATTTTGTATTAGAAAATAATACCTACACGCACACATCTATTAGTTTGCTCACTGATAACAAATTTTGTGCTAGTCGACGGATATGCAACACACCATTAATCTTTTTTATTATACCATCACAAAACCTGATTTTAACTTACCACAACTATTAATATTTAAATGAGAATCATCACCCAAATACACCTTACCTCAATCAAATTATTCACACTTAGAAGACCAATGTCTATTAGAGGACATATGAAAATATGCACCTAAGTCAATTAACCATACATCATTATCAAAATGAGTGGCTAGAGCTACAAAGAACATATCATCATCTTTGTTATCAGACTTAGAATCGTTACCATCTTCCTGTTGGAAATTGACATTCATCCAGCTTAGTTGTGTTGTCATTGATGGCAACACACACCATTTTGGGTTGGTCACTTAACTGGTACTCACCAATATACATTGTTTGGCAACCGATATTCAAGTCAACCGACACTGACAGGAAAGGGAAACAAACAAACAAACTAGGAATCGATATATGAGGGGAACACAAGAGATTGATCCAACATGTCTACATGACAATGATCAAAGGTATTAGTCTTGAAGTTTAATGAATTTATTTTTGCTTAGGTTGACATGTAAATAAATTGTAATATCATTGTAAGTTGACATAAGGCATTTATATTTTTGTTTGGGAAAGGTATTTTAAGTCAGTCCAGTTAGGTTATTTTGATTATGCATAAGAAGGTAATGGGATATAGTAATATGATGTTGTGTGAGAAATCTTGATCGACATAATGCGAATGTAATATTTTATAGCCGCTCTTGGATTTTGGTTTAGAGGTTTGGGAAGTGAAGCAAGATATCGGTAAGGAAGGACACAGTGTAAACCGGTACAAACTGTGCTTTAACTAGAACTCATCCAGCATAGCAGATGCACTCTCAGAGTTCAAAATTTTGTTTGTAACTCCATATGTGGTGTTTGTAGTCAATGAGGCTCCTTTTGTGATTAGCAGTGTGCTCTAGGTTTTTGTCCTTCCTGCATGTGCAGGCCCCTATTGTAATATTTATTCATTTGGCCAGTGGATAGATATTGTGGGTCTCCAATCCCACCGTGGTTTTTCCTCTTTAAGGTTTTTCACGTATAAATCTTTATGTTATGGCGTATTCTCTTGTGGTTGCTTCATTTCTATTTGTTCTTATATTCTTTCATGTTTACCGGTTACTAAACTGCATTTTTAATAAGGTTAAAATTGATTATAGCAGCATAACACTGATTCACCCCCCCCTCTCAGTGTTCTTGGATTCCAACAATTGGTATCAGAGCTTGGTGTCTTGGAGTAAGTCTAACAGCTTGAGGACGATCCTGAATCCAGAATCCATAGAGATGAGTCTACATAAACAACTTGAAGTAGCACTTGAGGACTATGATGTTGAAAGGATGAAGGACTTGAAGTTGCAAGATGAATTGAACTCTGCAAAGGAATTCACCCTTACCCTACAGGAGAGATTGTCATCTGTTCAAGCTAAAAGGAAGGAACTTTTCCTAAATCTGGATGATGAAGAGAAGGATGCCCTTAAGGAACAATGTTAGAAGTTGAGTTAGGAGAATGGTGTGATGAAGAATGAAATGCAATCCATGACTATGAGGATGTCCAAGGATATTGAAGACCAGAAGAATAATGAAGAAAATCTTAGCAGATCTCTGAAAGACAGATATGAGCAATGCATAAGGCTGGTGCATGAGAATGATGTGTTGAGAACTAAGTTGGTGCAATCACAAAACAATGAACAATAGTTGGAAATAATGATATCAATCCTAAGAAGTGATTTGGATGCTGCAAATAAATACAAAGAAAGTTCAGGGTCAGTTCTGCAAGGCTTGATGAATTATTGAAGGATCAAAGAGACACTATAGACACTAGAGGTCTTGGATTTGAGCATGGAGGAAGCTCTGGTACTACAAATCAGGAGAATCCACCTGACAACCGGAATAAAAAATCACCGGTAAAACAACCAAATGCACATAAATTTAATGGTAGATGCTTTATTTGTAATAAGTTTGGTCATAGAGCAAGTCAATGTAGAAATAAAGCAAATCAAAATAATAATATTGTTCCTGGTTAATGTTCAAAATGTAATAAGTATGGTCATAGGATAGAAGATTGTAGAATGAATATCAGATGTCATGCATGTGGAAAGTTTGGAAATATGGGTAATCAATGTAGGTTGAAGAATGGTTAAGGACTCAACAAGGCAATTCAGAAAAACAATGTCACTTGCTATGCATGCAACAAAATAGGACATATTGCCAAATATTGTAGAAGCAAGAACAATCCGGCAGGAAATAATGAGAAAGGAAAACAAAAGGTTGAAGACATCTGGAAGGAGCATGAGAGGAAATGGGTTAGGAAATCTGAAGATCAACTGGTAGAGATAATCAACCTGGTTACTCAACCAACAGAACAAAATGTTCCTATACTGACATGAAACTCATCTGGTAACTAAGGAATTAGCCTTAGGGGGAGGCAAATTAATGATGAATCTTGCATTACCCTCGACAAAGGTCTGAAATCTTGTTTCAAATCTTGGAGAAGATAGTCTGGAGATTCACTGATGCTGAGATAATGGATTTTGAATCCGGTATGATATGCCAACATGCATTAATGTCAATGAGAAATTAGGGTTTTTGCAGAATAAAAGAGAAATATTGGTTCATTTTTTGATCACACTGCATTCAGAGTGAAACAGAGCGAGTTCAAGGCGATCAGTGCATTCACAATGGATTTTTAAAAGATTTCACCAATGAAGGTTGTGAGGTATTTTATCAGTTTTCAAGCTATCTTTTGTTTACAATGGCTTCTGGATCATCTTTCACTCTGACAGGTGTGGCTACCCTTGTTGTTGTTGACATCAAGGACTGTCCATGCCCTATTTTCAAGCAATGCCGTCAGATTGCAAAGGTCAATGATTTAGTTGGTGTATTTTCTAGGGTTCCTGAAGGAGTTTTGTATGTCGAAAACATTTGTGCATACATTCACTGCAATTTGGAGAATTTGGGTTCTACTGAGATCAAGAACATGTATATTGGCACTTTGCTGAACCAGGATGGGTCAATGAAACTAGAATTTCAAATTCTAAAAGATCAGGGTTTTACCGACTTTTTGTAGATGCTATAATTTGAAGGTGAATTGATCTGATATGCACTGAGTCGAGTCCATGGCGAATTCATATGGCTAGATCGGCCCCATGAGATTACCAAGGAGGCTATTCGTACGATCACCGATTTAACCCAGACTGGTCTAACCCTTGGAAGGAAGAAAATATCTAACAATGAGGAGGAGAAGTTAACTGGTGCAACATCTAACAACCGATCAATGAGAATTAGCACTATCAGAGACAAACCAGTTCAATTTGCAAGCATGATCATCGGTTACAAGGTAACCCAATCAAATCGGTTGAACTCTATTTCCAGTTCATGCATTTACTGTGCTCACAAAATGATTAAGGAGAATGAAAAGCTAGATCTATGTCAATGGATGTGTGATGAATTGATAAATAACCTAGGAAAGATTAAGGGTGAGAAGAGGGGTATTTTTCGGTATGGCAACCTTGTTGTCTACTTAATGCTTTTCTTTCTGAATGAGTTACCCAGAATTGGTAAGACCCAATGGGCATTTGATATACCGATAGAAAAACAAATCAAAGATGCTATTAGTAATATGGGACAAGATCAAGACTCTAATCTTTGGGGTTATTTCAAATCATTCTAGAAGGCAATGAAGAAGAGAGAAAGAGTTCCAAAGCATATAGTTGACAAATACTCAACTGAAATCTATTTTATGGTAAAGAAGGATGAAACATTGATGGAGGTAGTGCAACCAAGGAAGATCTAGATAACAGAAATGGGCTATAGGTAGATGCTGAGATCTTGGACTTGTATGCCAAGACTCTTATTGATGCCCCAGTTGATGAAGCATAGAAAGCTTTTGGGGCTGCAAAGCAAAAAGAAACTAAAGTTGAAATTGGATTCAGTAAGAAGAAAAGGGAAGGAAAGATCAAGAAGGTTGGGGAAGTTGTGCAGAAGATGTCCTCTGAGAGAAAGAAAATTATTGAACTAGCTGAAGGGTCATCTCCGGTAGCAGTGTAGGCTTCAACGACAGCAACAACCGGCAAGAATGTAGTAAAGAGGAAGAAACCAGAGACTTATATTGCCCCTGTTACATCCGGTTTTGATATTGATGTTGTGCCCTCACAGATTCCCAAAAATTTCATCAGGATACCAAGGAAGAAGGCTGAGGAAGTAAAGAAGCAGAAAGTGAAGGTTACCCCTCCAGTAGCTCCAAAGAAAATTTTGAAGGAGAGGAAGCCCACCAAGAAGAGGAAACCGGTTAAGGAGTCTACTTTTACTCCCAGCAAGAAGAAGAAATCAGATGTAGATATTGCTCTCGAATCTGGTAAGAGTATTGAAGTCATTCCTCCTCTTTCAGTTGCTGAGTTGATTGATCAAATCACTAAAGATGGAATGTTGAGTAATATACAACATTACTATGTACATATGGATGATAAGGAGCAAATGGAGATAAAGGAATCAGTTTTGTTGTACTTAGACATATACAAGAAAGCACTTCTAGAGATTGAAAAATAGATACCGGGAGATTTGTATAAAAATCTAGATGCTAGAAGGTTATCCGCAGTTGAAGAGGATAGACACATAAAGGTACATGAATTGTTAACTGTTTGTGGTGCTATAACTGATGAAGAGATGCAACGATGTTTAGAGTTTGCAAATAAATCAATTTTCCCAAGCAAACACCTGCATGTGAGTCTCATGGTAGGTAGACTGAATGAGATAGTTAAGGAGATGCATGAGGCTTGGGTAAAATTCTTTGTAGACAAACCATGATTCTTTACATCACCGAAAGTCCCTCAAAAGTCTAACACTCTAGACATCTCGGTAGATGATAAGGGGAAAGGTAAATTGGGAATGAATACATTGGTTTTGGATCATAAAATATTAGAGTATATTCCTCTGGTAGAACCACTTGTACCTAATATAGAGATACTGGTAGATAACATTGAAATTGTATAGGATAAGATAGGTACACCGAAACAAGTCATTCCAGATATAGAGGTTATTGATGTGGAAACATAAAATAAGCAGGTCGAGGCTATTGAACCTTCGACACTAAATGTACATATTGAAGAGGTTAAGGTTGAAAAGGTTACTGCACCAAGTGGCAAAGCCACCGGTGCAAGTCATGAGGTTGAATCTTCTCGGAAGATTTTGGATAGTCATTCATTGCATGCACTTGACTCATCCAGTCAAGTTGATTTTGCATAGAAGAATATTGAGTAGCTGAGCAGTTTTGAATTGATGTATTTTGCAGCTCAGAAGTTAAGGAAGGAAGGGTTTGAAGATAAGCAGGTTATTGAGCAAGTCATTCCGGTTTTGCAGTAGCTTTCACTATAATATAAGGTAGATCAATTGGAATTCCATCCGACAAAGTGAAAGGTTTGAATGAGCATAGTTCCAAAGAGTTTAAAACTCTTCAACAGGTATCAAACTGACAGTTGATTGAGCGGTGTAATGGAGCCCGAAAGGTGACTTGTGACAACATGATTTCATCTGACAAGGCTAAGCTGACATATGAGATATCAAAGATTGATGTGGCTCTAAATGAGTGTAGCAATATATATAGGTCTTGTACTAACATCAACAAATTAACAATAGACCTTGAGGTGAAATTGAAGGCGACAAAGGCCCACTTAGATCTTTTGGCTATCAGTTTTGATGGTACTCAGACACTGACTAGTACCACCGATGGTGAGATTTTGATAATAAAGTTTGATATTTCTAGATTAGAGAAGGACATGGATAGGCTAATTCATCGTGCAAGGGAATTAAGAGGTTTGGTGAGTCCCTGGTTGAACACTCTATTACTTCACAAGAGGGAAAGCATAGAGTTTATGAATAAACCTACTCTGAGAGACCTATCAGAAGAAGAGCTTCATGCATATAGTCTTAGTGCTTTTGTATCCATTTTGACCACATTGAAGACAGGTTGGGATTCATACTTAGGATTTTTGAAGAATGCTTACCCAAATATTTTCAAGTATATCTAGATCCGGTAATCACATTTTGGTTTGTACAAAAAATCATTTCCTATTCTTTTTTTTTGCCTCGGTCTTTGGCATTGCTATCAAAGGGGGAGAGGTTGATGTGAAAAATGATTGGGACATGAGAAGTAATGTATAGCTTAGGGGGAGCAGTCTTCCAACACTTTTGGAGTTTTTGGCAGGGAACCGAAACATCACTTCAACGATCCATTTTTCACGAGATACCAAAGTGGGAGATTGTCGGCAATTGGCACTCATTTGGCTTAGTTGTGTTGTCATTGATGGCAACACACACCATTTTGGGTTGGTCACTTAACCGATAAACATTGATATACATTGTTTGGCAACCGACATTCAAGTCAACCGACACTGATGGAAAGGGAAACCGACAAACTAGGAACCGGTATATGAGGCCAACACAAGAGATTGATCCAACAGGTCTACATGACAATGATCAAAGGCATCGGTCTTGAAGTTTAATGAATTTATTTTTTCTTAGGCCGACATGTAAATAAATTGTAATATCATTGTAAGCCGACATAAGGCATTTATGTTTTTGTTTGGGAAGGGTATTTTAAGTCAATCCTGTTGGGTTATTTTGATGATGCATAAGAAGGTAATGAGATATAGTAATGTGATGTTTGTTAGAGTATTCGGGTATTTACTTGATTAATTAAATAATATTTGTTTAATTATTTAAGTTCCCTTTATCTCTTTTACACTTAAGCTAACTTTAGGTGCATAATAATTAATTCTTTTATTAATTATTATGTGCAAACCTAGGTTTTCCCTTTTAGGGTTTCTTGACCTATTAAATGTTAAGTTCATTCTTTTCTTTGTAAGAAGAAGGAGGATTATTACATTACACATTTTGTGAATATTGAGCTCTCTCTTTTTGAGCATATTTTTTGTGTATTTCTTTCTTCTGTGATTGGCTTCCTTGCTTCTCCTTGTAACATGTTTTTCAGCTTGTAGAGATCATTTGGGCTTCTGTGGTGTTGTATTTTCTCAACTCCAATATGGTATCAGAGCTTCAGATCTACAACTATCTATTCTTGTTTCGAGAATTTCTGCATTGGAAGCAGATCTGGGGTTTCAGAAAGTTTTTTTTATGTACCTAGGGATAGGCCTTTTTTCTGAGCACTTTGGGCCTAAATAGACCTCACCATCATGCTCAGAAGGCCCAAAAACCCCTATGGTCATATAAAATTTGACCTTTTTTGGTTCCCGAGCCTCTGGGAGTATTGTTTCTCCAGTACCAGGTCGTACGACCCTGGCACGCAGTTTGAGAATTTTTTTTCAAAATAAATAAATGCCTTTTTATGGCATGCAGGCCGAACTTTGATTTTTTGAAGAAAAAAAAAACAAAAATATACAAAAAATAAAAAAAAAGGGCGAAAAAAACCTAAGGGTTTTGTGCAAAAGTTTTGTTTTGGAAAAAGTTTTTTTTTTGGGGGGTTCCCCACGGTATGCAGGGTACCGTGGGGCTCCCTACCACCACTGACAGAGCGGACCTAGGCCCCGCTGCCTACCGACCTCCGATGCTGCCAACTCCCATCGGCTCTCGCCGGTCCTCGGTCTCCGGCCCCTGGCGGCCCTGCTTCTCGGCCTCTACCTCCCTGCGGTCTCCACCGCCACTGCAGCTCCCTGTTCCCTCCCTGCTGCAACTCCCTCCTGCTATAGCTCCCCGCCGGTGCCCCCGGCCCCTGCCGCCGCCGCTCCTCGGCTCCCGCTGCCGCAGCTCCCGCCGGCCGCTACAACTCCTACGCCGCCGAAAACCACGCCCCGCACCGCTGGCGACAGCCTTGCCGCCTGCCGAAAACCCTTTCCTCGGTCACCCTAGCTCCGCCCGACTACCGCTGCACCACCTGACCACCACCACTATGCTGCTCACTGGCCACCTCTGCTCGAATAGCCACCAGACTACCCCTTCCTCTTGTTTTGAAGGGGGGTTTGGTTTTTTGGTCATATCTTGGGCATACAGAGTCATTTTTTTGAAAACGAATAGGCATCGGAAAGCTGGTTCTGAGCCGGACCTTGTGATGTTGGAAATTTTTTCCAATTTTTCTATTGACTATTTTTTTTTTCATTCAAAGTGGGGTCTCTTTTTTGCACTCTAGGAGACATAGAATGAGCATCTGAACTCCATTTTTCGAAAAAATTATATTTTTGGAAAACGTTTGTTGTTTAATTTCTAGACATATGAGTTTTATTTCCAGATTCTACTCCATGCATATTTTATTCAGTTTTTTGCTTTTTAGCACTCTAGTGGATATCTTGGTTGTTTCAGGTCTTGGGATCTCTTCTCTGAGTAGGATGTCTCGGTTTTTGCTGTTCTTTCCATTTCCAGTATTATTATCATTGTAGCATTTCATTTATGCAAACGCACTGAGATAAAGTGCCATCATGCATTGTTTACTTGGGATCTTGCACATCTTGTGCCTTGTTGTACATGCACTACTTATAGAGTGCCATGAGGGGGTTGATGTTTGCCTTTTGTTTGCCATCTATCATTGTCCAGTGAGTGTTCCTTCCATGACATTCACCTCATGATATGTGTCAAGTGAGTGTTCCTTCCACGACACTGTACTTTCTCTACACCTTCGATGTTCCTGGTTCTTTGTCATGCAGCTCTTGTTGGCCGTTCTTTTTAGTGTACCTATCCCTCTCCCTCTTCCGCATTATGGGGAGGTTTGTCTCATTGGTTCTAATGCTTCTGTGGTTCAATTAATCAGCTCTTCAGGCTTTGGTGTTTTCATGCCATTTGTATCTTTTGATTTCAGTTGTTTGCCTTGTTTGCCTTCTGATTCAAGTAGTGTCATTTGAGGGCACTCATACAGATTATAGTCTTCTCTACCTAGTCATGTTCTCTTTTAGTGGAGGTTCTTTAGATCAACAGTTATTCTTCGACAGTGTTTGCAGGTTCTTCATGCTTCAGTGGTGTTCTTTTCCATCTCTTTTTGGAGTAAAGTGTTTTTCCCACGTGGTTTTCTCTATTTCTCTGGTTCATACAGATTTCATTGTATTTGGGTACCTGATTAGGCCTTGTTGCCAGGACCCATCTTTCCTGCTTTTAGTGGTTGTTCTAGGTTTTAGCTTCTCCCTAAGTCTAGCTTAAGGGGGGTTGTTAGAGTATTCGGGTATTTACTTGATTAATTAAACAATATTTGTTTAATTATTTAAGTTCCCTTTATCTCTTTTACACTTAAGCTAACTTTAGGTGCATAATAATTAATTCTTTTATTAATTATTATGTGCAAACCTAGGTTTTCCCTTTTAGGGTTTCTTGACCTATCAAAGGTTAAGTTCATTCTTTTCTTTGTAAGAAGAAGGAGGATTATTACATTACACATTTTGTGAATATTGAGCTCTCTTTTTTTGAGCATATTTTCTATGTATTTCTTTCATCTGTGATTTGCTTCCTTGCTTCTCCTTGTAACAGGTTTTTCAGCTTGCAGAGATCATTTGGGCTCCTGTGGTGTTGTATTTTCTTAACTCCAATAATATTGTGTGAGCAATCTTGATCGACAAAATGCGAATGTAATATTCTGTAGTTGGTCTTGGATTTTGGTTTAAAGGTTTGGGAAGTGAAGCAAGATACTGGTAAGCAAGGACGTAGTGTAAACCGGTACAAACTGTGCTTTAACCGGAACTCATCCAGCATAGCAGATGAACTCTCAAAGTTCATAATTTTGTTTGTAACTCCATATGTGGTGTTTGTAGTCAGTGAGGCTCCTTTTGTCTAGGTTGTTGGCCTTCCTGCATGTGCAAGCCCCTATTGTAATATTTATTCATTTGGCCAATGGATAGATATTGTGGGTCTCCAATCCCACCGTGGTTTTTCCTCTTTGAGGTTTTCCACGTATAAATCTCTGTGCTATGGTGTATGCTCTTGTGGTTTCTTCATTTATATTTGCTGTTATATTCTTCCATGTTTATCGGTTACATTGTTAATAAGGTTAAAATTGATTATACCGACAGAAAATGGATTCACCCCCCCTCTCAGTGTTCTTGGATTCCAACACTTCCTTCTCAAACTTAGAATCATAATCTAGTTTATTCTTTTGTTTCTTCTTACAAAAGTGTTCAGACTTACTGCAATTCCAACAAATAACTTTGGTCTTTCTAGGAGATTTGGATCTCCCCTTAGAATTGGATTTATCATGCTTCTCATTCTTCTTTCTTTTTTCCTTACTTTTTTCATGAACATTTAGGGCCTCCTTGGAATAGATGGATACCTTCCTCATCTCTTTAGAAAGAAAATAACCCACCATGTCTTCAATCTCTATAATAATAGAAGTATTGGTAATAACCATAATAAGAGAATCACACAAATCAAGCAAAGAACAAAGCAAGAGCTAAAACTTCTCCTCCTCCTCCATCTTGACACCAACAGATGTCAATTAAGCCAAAAACATATCAAATTATTCCAAGTGGTCTTTAATTCATCCACCCTCTTCCATTCTCAAGGAATATAATTTCTTCCATAGCTTCTTTGTAGAGGACTCTTCATGGACATTGATTAAAACAGAGTCTAGAAGCATAAACTAATTAGACCCTTGGATTTATGGTTCATAAAACCATATAGAGAATCCAAAGTAGGATCTATAGGTATGAAGACATTCTCATTAATAGAATTCCATAGATCTCGATCTTTAAACAAATCTTTGATCTTTAGCTTCCACGTCTCAAAATTATTTCCAAAAAATTTCTCCACCTCTATTCTCCAAAATGAACTTGTCATCTAAAAATTACTTCAACAATATCACAAAGTATCTTTTGCACAAGCTCCTACTCAACTCTGGATTAGTTGAAAAAGACTCAACAACCCACAACTGAAACGAAAGGTGATCAAGCTTTGATAACACTTGAAAGGAAGTTAAGGTAGCGACACAACTTCCTACACTAATCTTCATAAGAGGGTTATGCAAAAATTTTTAGATCTTTACAATAGCTACATAAATTAAACAAAAAAAACAAAACACAAATATCATCCATTCCATAACACAATGATTTACATGGGGAAAACCCTCTTGCGAGAAAAACCCTACATTCCAAAATCCACCTAATATATTATTTAGAAATAATAAAAAATATAATATACTTGCAAAGCAAGCTTCTCATAGGAGTATTATCAACCAGAGATCTAAAGGTAACTCAACAATTATAAAGCTCTTACACACAACCTCCATATGATGTACCTAATATATAATTGACAATACATGAAATCGTCAAATGGTATTACAAAACTATGAGCTAAAGCCATCCAAAATGTGGCACCCAATTTATCTCCAATCCAATATGCCCCATGATATGTCAAACTACACACCAACACATGTAACTCCCCTTTACAACTCATTTATGTGTCCAATACTTTTTTATATTTCCCATTTCAAGAGACCCAACTTCCAGAGGCCATAACTTTTGATTTATGAGTCCAATTGATGAATTGTTTGAAGTGTTAGAAAGCTTGTGAAGTTCTCAATCAAGCTATAACCACTATACAAATTATGACCACTTTTTAGGCCTAAAATGCCTCTAAGGCCTTCAAAATTGACTTTGAAACTTTTAAAAATAGATTTTAATATCTTCAAATCCAAACATAATCTTAACAATGATAATTTGTCGACATGCTTGTTTATCCAATCCATATCTTTGGGGAAAATTTTGGACCAATCCATACTCAAATGGAAACTTATTATAAACGGTAACCTTATGTAATTGCAAGGTTATGACATCATTTTTCTACACTGAAATCCTCTCCCTCCTACTAGAGTTGCTCTTGCCTCCTCCTATTGGAGTTGCTCTTGGCTCTTAAGCATTTTTTTTATGTTTTTATATATGCTTTCTGGGTTGTGCCCATTTGAGACTCTAGGGTGTGATCTTGTATTCACCCATGTTTTTTTGTGAACATGTTTTTTTTTTTAATTAATAGAATCCGACACACTTATTCATAAAAAAAAATGACAATTAAGAGTGTTACACCAAATTCTTATTTCTTAGATCCTTCTTTGTATGAAATTACACATTATCTTATTTCTCATGATTTTCTTATGTATTGTATTGTTAATTTTATTAATAAATACGTATTTCAAAATCTATCATTACAAATTACAAGTGTTTTTAAAGAAACGCCATCAATAGTGGCTTCTAAATTTGGAATTCACATCCCATTAGAACCTTCCTCATATGAATCCATTTTCATAACTCAAAATTTTCACATTCTTAATTCTAGTTCATATTCATGTGATTCAATGGTTCTTCAATATGGTCATTTCCTTGTAATTGGGTCAATAGAAAAATTACTCGTAACTTTTCATAAATATAAGAACAAACAAATAATAGATTAATCAATGATCAATACAATAAAATCATATTGTTACATGTTACTAAAACATATTTTATCACTTCAACAAATTGATTTAAATACTAAAATTCAATATGAAACATGTTTAAAAATTAGAGGGTTGAACTAATTTGTAATTAGTAATAAATAGAAAAGTAACAAACATATAATAAATAGAAAAGTAACAAAAATATAACAAGACAAAACTATAGAATATAGGTGTTGATTTTATGTCAAAAAAAATTGTATAATGTAAAATTTTTTGTAATTCTATATATAGATATATATCTCCATTTCATTTGATTATAGTTGTCAAAATTTAACATCTTCTAGGAATTTCTTTTTATTAATGAATATTGGTTTGGACTCATATGTATCCCTTGAAATTCCTTATCCCTTACCATCTCATTCTTAAATGTTAAATATTATTCTAACATTCTAAACAACACTAAGAGTCGTCATGTCAAGATCAAAAAATTGTTAGTGTTAAAATGATGTAGTTCAATTGGTTGAGAGCATAATTGGTGATAATGATGGTACATGTTAAAATTTGACCACTAAGGTTGAAACCCTTAGAGGTGCATTCAAGTTAGGTTCAACACCAAAGCAATTTTGATGGATGAGGTCCCTACACGTGATACTTAGATGAGGGATAACTTTTGATTTAGATGAATGCTTACTCACATTGTGGTAATTTGCACATGACTGCAAGAGTAGATAGGTAACTCCTCAACACCCACAAGGATCCATGTTAGATGAAATAACTTCTACAAGAGAGAATGATAAGATAATTTGCATCAATAATGTATAGATTAATAATGGTTGAATATGAATTCAAATATACAATAGGCCTTGCTTATATATGCAAGGTATGAGGTAGGATGACACAAGATGTTGACATGTGTCTTAATCCTATGTAATGAGAATAACACCCCCTTTAAGTACAACCTCCACTAATAACTAGATATGAAAGACCCTCATTCACACTCACTATCCTTAAGTACAATCTAGGGAGTGAAATTATTATGCAAATGATGCAAAATTTTAAATGATGATGCAATATGTCTCGACAACTAAACCATGTTAGATACCCATATACAAATAATTTCTTACAAACAAAAAAAAGACAAAACAAAACAAAACAAAACTCCTATCCAAAAGAAATACAAAAAGAATCAAATGATAGACAAAGTGATGTATGGTGGTCTCAATATCAGTAGTGATTACTTAATTAAAGACAATTTATTACAATCTAGATGCATGCTTATATATACACCATTGAAAAAATAATGAAAATTTTAAAACTTTCCATCATGATGGAGTACCTACTTCAAGTATTCTCATTGGGTCTCAATACCAACTTCGTTTCTCAACATGAGTTAAACCAATAGAGATCGGAGTAAGATGACAATCCAATCCAGAGAAGTTGGTTTTGGTATGCATTCCAAAGAGCTCGGAATGGATGTACACCGTCCAGCACAGTATTTCTGACAGGAAATTAACGTAACTGTATAGGCAGTTCTTGTATTTTTGGAGAAGACTATAAATGGTGCATGCAACTCTAATTTTATAAACATGGAAGCAGGACAGAGCACCGCGAAGCAATGATGTAGTTCAGGGCGAGTGGAAGCATGTATGCTGCAAAGGCCGTGCCACGCATTGAGACAATGATTCTACGTACCCCCATCTCCTTTGTTTCAACATTAAAAATGCGTGTATGTATACCAACTCAAACCCTACTGTTGGGCAGAGCATCTCAGTTTCAGACAAGATGGAAGGGCAGAAGCAGGATATGCAGAGACCCGGGCTTGAAGGGCATAAAGGCCCTGTTACCATTGGAGAGGCAATAGGCTGAAAGATCATTGTTTATGTTGCATACCCATTAAAGCAATACAAACATTTTAATGTTTTTATGATCTGGTTGCAGGTCCTCCAAGTAGTAGGAGTGCGGCATCCGGAGAAGCAAATTGACATAGCAGTGGTGAGTGCAATAAGGAGTGCAGAGGGAAGAGCTACAGGGGTCAAGGATGGCCTTCCCAATGGCCCTGCCACTCAAGCTCAGCATGTTCTTGACAGGAGGACAAACCCTACCCTCGCAAACGCTGGCCCTGAGCCTACTTTGGGCACAATTTTGGCTGTAAGTTATAATATTGCTCTCCAAAACCATTTAAAAACCCCACAAAAAACTCCAACTTAATCATTTTCTTAGCTTGCACTCGTTCCTTGGAAATTTCATCTTTAATTCTGGTTGATATTCAGCATGCTTTCCTTTGAAAATTTGTGAACTGCTGTGGGGTTTGTAGATTCTACTCTTTTATTAGAACTGTTGTGGGGATGGCCTGTGGGGTTTGTGGATTGTACTTATTCCTTTTGAAATCTTCAGTTGAAATGCTATTTTATATTCAGCATGCTTGTGGGGTTTGTGTATGGAACTCGTACCTTTGAAATTGTTGGGAGGATGGTTTGTGGGTTTGTGGACTTTACTCATACCTTTGTTACTTAATATTGTGGTTATTATTTATCTTCAATACTATATTGTGCTTGTGGGGCTTGTGGATTGCACTGTAGTATTGCGCTTGTGGGGCTTGTGGATTGCACTGTAGTATTGCGCTTGTGGGACTTGTGGATTGTACTAGTATATATTGTGCTTTATTTGTCTTCAATACTAGTAGTATATATTGTGCTTGTGGGGCTTGTGGTTTCTATTTATTCTTTTATTCTTTTATTTAGTATTGTGCTTGTGGGGCTTGTTCATTTATTTGTCTTCAGTACAGGGTGTAGTTGTTCATTCATTTAGTATTGTTTGTTTAGTATTGTTCTTGTGGGATCTACTTGTTCCTTTACTTGCCTACTACTATTGTTGTACTAGGGTGTAGTTGTTCATTTACTTGCCTACTAGTATTGTTCGTCTAGTATTGTTCGTCTAGTATTGTTCGTTTAGTATTGTTCTTGTGGGGTCTACTTGTTCCTTTACTTGCCTACTACTATTGTTGTACTAGGGTGTAGTTGTTCACTTACTTGCCTACTAGTATTGTTCATTTAGTATTGTTCTTGTGGGGTCTACTTGTTCCTTTACCAGCCTACTACTATTGTTCTTTTATTTGTTTTCAATATTACTACTAGTATTGTGCTTGTAGGGCTTGTGGATCACCATGATTATAAGGTTTGTGGATGGTACTCATACCTTTGCTAGTTAATATTGTGGTGATTATTTGTCTTTCATACTACTAGATTTGTGTTCTAACTTGTGGAATGCATTTGTGTTCTTACTTGTGGAATGCACTTGTGTTCTTTTGATTGTGGGATTACTAGTAAATTGTACTTATTCCTTTGCTAAAGTGTTGTGCTTGTGTGGTGTTCTTGTTCCTTTACTAGCCTACTAGTAGTACTAGGGTGTAGTTGTTCATTCATTTAGTATTGTTCTTTTAGTATTGTTCTTGTGGGGTCTACTTGTTCCTTTACCAACCTACTACTATTGTTGTACTAGGGTGTAGTTGTTCATTTACTTGCCTACTAGTATTGTTCGTTTAGTATTGTTCTTCCTTTACTAGCCTACTAGTAGTACTAGGGTGTAGTTGTTCATTCATTTAGTATTGTTCTTTTAGTATTGTTCTTGTGGGGTCTACTTGTTCCTTTACCAACCTACTACTATTGTTGTACTAGGGTGTAGTTGTTCATTTACTTGCCTACTAGTATTGTTCGTTTAGTATTGTTCTTCCTTTACTAGCCTACTAGTAGTACTAGGGTGTAGTTGTTCATTCATTTAGTATTGTCCTTTTAGTATTGTTCTTGTGGGGTCTACTTGTTCCTTTACCAACCTACTACTATTGTTGTACTAGTGTGTAGTTGTTCATTTACTTGCCTACTAGTATTGTTCGTTTAGTATTGTTCTTGTGGGGCCTACTTGTTCCTTTACCAGCCTACTACTATTGTTCTTTTATTTGTCTTCAATATTACTACTAGTATTGTGTGGTAGGGCTTGTGGATTGTACTCATACCTTTGGTAGTTAATATTGTGGTGATTATTTGTCTTTCATACTACTAGACTTGTGTTCTTACTTGTGGAACGCATTTGTGTTCTTACTTGTGGAATGCACTTGTGTTCTTTTGATTGTGGGATTACTAGTAAATTGTGCTTATGCGGCTTGTGAACTGTATTTGTTCTTTATTTGTGGGGTGTACTTATTCCTTTGCTAAAGTGTTGTGCTTGTGTGGTGTTCCTGTTCCTTTACTAGCCTACTAGTAGTACTAGGGTGTAGTTGTTCATTCATTTAGTATTGTCTGTTTAGTATTGTTCTTATGGGGTCTACTTGTTCCTTTACTAGCCTACTACTATTGTTGTACTAGGGTGTAGTTGTTCATTTACTTGCCTACTAGTATTGTTCGTTTAGTATTGTTCTTGTGGGGTCTACTTGTTCCTTTACCAGCCTACTATTATTGTTCTTTTATTTGTCTTCAATATTACTACTAGTATTGTGCTTGTAGGGCTTGTGGATTGTACTTATTTCTTTGCTAGCCAAGATCACCATGATTATAGGATTTGTGGGTTGTACTCATACCTTTTATAGGATTTGTGGATTGTACTCATGCCTTTGCTAGTTAATATTGTGGTGATTATTTGTCTTTCATACTACTACACTTGCGTTCTTACTTGTGGAATGCACTTGTGTTCTTTTGATTGTGGGATTACTAGTAAATTGTGCTTATGGGGCTTGTGAATTGTATTTGTTCTTTATTTGTGGGGTGTACTTATTCCTTTGCTAAAGTGTTGTTCTTTTATTTGTGTTCTTGTTCCTTTACTAGTAGACAAAGCTTGTGGATTGTACCTCTTCTTTTGTTTAGCAAAGATTGTACTCATATCTTTGCTAGTTAATATTGTGGAGACAAAGCTTGTGGATTGTACCTCATCTTTTGTTAGCAAAGATTGTACTCATATCTTTGCTAGTTAATATTGTGGAGACAAAGCTAGCAGATTGTACCTCTTCCTTTGCTAGCGGATTGTAGTCATATCTTTGCTAGCGGATATTGTGGAGACAAGATGCACCATGATTGTGGGTTTGTGGATTGTACTCATATCTTTGCTAGTTAATATTGTGGTGACTATTTATCTTCGATACTTGTGTCCCTTTGTGTATTGTACTTTTTCCTTTGCTAGCAAAAAAACCAACATGCTTGTGGGTATTTGGAAGTTGTATTCATTTCTTTGAAATGTTTTGTGGGCCTTTGGAGGTTGTGTTCCTTTGTATATTGTACTTTTATCAAAATGTTTTGCAAATATGGATGGTTTATGGATGGTTTATGGATGGTTTGTGGATTTTACTTTTCCTTTGCTAGCTAAAAGGCAAGCATGTTTGTGGGCTTTTGGATGCAACATTCATTCCTTTGAAATGTTTGTTTTTTGTGTGGATGGTTTGTGGATTTTGTAAGTTGGCTTTTGGGCTTTGTAGGTTGTATTCATTTTTTTATATGTTTTCGGAGGATGGTTTGTGAGGTTTGTAGGAAGTACTCATTCCTTCGAAAGAAATCTTGTGAACATTATTCGTCTTTAATATATGTTAATATTGAGCTTGTTGGGCATGTGGATTGTACTCATTCATTCCTTTGAAATCCTGTGATGATTAGTTGTCTTTAATACTAGTTGATCTTGCGCTTGGGGGTATGTGGGTTGTGTACTCGCCCCTTTGAAATCCATTGATGATTGATTGTTTTCAATACAATTTGATATGGAACCATTGGGATTTCTAGCATGCTAAGGATACCCAACAACTGGAGAAGCCAGTAAATCTGAGGGATGCACAAAGGATTACAGAAGCTGAAATGAGAAACAGTCCAACAGGCCAAATTGAACCTGACGGCATCGGTGCAGCAGTCCAGGCTGCTGCCGACTATAATGTTGCTTGTGGACATGTTAATCCCAACGCTCAGTAGACATGAACAAAGCCAACCTTTAATTTCTTGGAAGAAGAATGTATATATATATATATATATATATATATATCTATCAAATGGAGTTGAAGAAAGACATGTATGTAACAAATAAGTTTTAGACGCTCAAGTCTTTTTAGTGCAAATATCCTTTTCTGATTACGATGATATCCTCTCTAAGATGGTCTCAACAAAACACTTTTGAGGTTGCAGTTTGTCATGTAATAACGTTAATATTTCCTTCGATTACAAGCTCTTCAGAAATAATAGGAGACGGTCTCAACAACTCAGAATACACAAAAGAATTTAAAGAGAAAAATAAAAACTAAATTATTAATCAAGTTGCAGTTTGTCTTGTAGTCTTCCATTAAATTAACTCACAATTATCTTCCCTTCAATAACTAAATAAGCTTTTTGAGGAGGAAAAAATGTGAATTAAATTATTAATCAAGAATTTTTTGACGAACCATACTATTAATAATAGGATTTTAAGAAAGGAATTGTCCAATATCATGTCCATCTTTCAGATCATGCTAGCCATCTACTCTTACAATTTTCATAACCGAAATTTAGAACCAGTAAAAAACTATCAAACCAGCAAAATTTCTATCATATCATGTCCATGTTTCAGATTATACTAGCGTCAAGACCCAAACACCATTTCAAACTAGACTCTATAATCCACCATGCATCCTCTTTTGTGCCCAGTTCCAAGCACCATGCGAGCACGATGTCTACATTGAGGTGGTATTTATACTCCGCTTTCATATATTCCTCCACCAACAAAATCCTCACCAACTAGTAGAACATGGGGTTATCAAATTCTCCAGGCGAGCTTAGAAATTTCTCCCATAAATGAAATTTGGTGTTTACTCAAGGCTAAAGTTGGCTTCCATACTTACCTTCTGCTAACTCTTTGCAAACAACACTGATGAATAGTGACATTGACAAGCTATTTGCCATCCCTATAACATACTCTTGACATGCTTCAAACTACTTGAAAATCCCACTTTCATAAATGCCTTGGACGAAATGGAGTTGGCAAATGTAGGTTTTAATGATTATTCATCCATTGTCACCCCTCAATAATCTTCCCATACGAACTCATAATTATCATCCTTGAATGTCACCATCTTATTGCAGATTATATTTGCACTTCATTGCCACCATGCAACGTGTGGGTAATTTAATAAAAAATCAAGTTTTCGAGCTTTAATTTAATTAGCTTAATCCATTTGTTTAGTCTCCAATTCTGAGATTGCCCATTGATAATAGAGTTTATGATAATAATAGTGTTTACTGCCTAGAGTTACTACTAGATAGGTCATTTGAGCCTCTGCTTCATTGTTAGTTTCGTCTTTTAACTTCTAAGCTCCTAATGTCATGATATTACCCTTCCAATTACGAGCCACAACCCTTGCCCCTAATGGCCCTGTTGCTTTGTAAGGCTCCATCAAAATTAACTTAAATCCACCCTTCTTTCGGTCTGGTCCATTTTATTTTGTTCTTTTTATCGAAATGGATTAACCCATTACTGCTCATTGATGGGCAAATTATTAATCAATTTAAAAAAAAAAGATAAGAATAAAAAAGCAAGACTTTTTAACTCCAAATTTTAAAAAATTGCTGATTTTTTATTTTATTGTTTGGTCATTGTTTAGTCTATTTTATTTTTTAAAATAGATTTATTCCTTATTAAGATATTTTTTCAGCTTTTTCGAAGAGAGAAACAGTATGGAAATGACTTTTTTATTTAAAAGAATAAAATTTAAAATTAGTATATAGATATCTTAAATACATCTATCTAAAGATAGAAATGTCAAAGAGCTTAATTTTATTTTGCTTTAAATTATATTTATTATATATAAAAAAATTTTAATATAAATTTTTTATTCTGATTTTTATTTTATTTTATATATATTAAAATTATAAGCTTTTTATCATTATTTTGAAAATATCAAAAACAAAAAATAAATATATAATATATTTTTAACTAGATTAATTATTTTTAATGTATACTAATAATTTTAAAAATATATTTGTTATACATTGTAATTATAAAACGGTAGATTATTTTTAGTTTTTACTTTTAATTATCTTTGTTTTCATGTGATGTTTATTTTGAAAAAATTGTGTTTATAATTAATATTAATATTTTGACATGTAAATGGTTGTCAAATTTAAATTCACACACTTACGTTCACTGTCACACTATTACTATTACACTCCATCTCACGCTATTACACTCCATCTCTTGTCACACTATTACACTCCATCTCACGCTATTACACTCCATCTCTTGTTGCTTGCTGCCATTGTAGAATGCTTATGGACATTAATTAAAAATTTGGAGGCAATTATAAAAATTGCAAAATTTTGATTTTGTTGTTTGATCTATTTTATTTTTTCAAATGGATTAATTCCCTATAAAAAATTAATTATTTTTTAAAGTTGCAATTACTCTTGTAGATATATTATATTTTGAAACGGTAATAATTTTCTTTTAATCGATTAATGTGACTTTGCAAAGCCACACCCATATACATTGAAGTTAAAAATAGGATCAATCTTTTGCAAATTCCAACATGTAATGCTCATGTCTACAAAATGACCCATATTACTAGCCATTGGAGAGGATCATGCCTCCTATTCTATTTCCCATACTGCTAGTTATTAAACATATAATCAAAATTTATAACATAATTCAAAAAGCTGGTACCAAACCACTATTGCGCTTCAATTTTACCCATGTTCTTCATCCTCATCAACACCACCTACATCCACTACTTCATCTTTAGTGTCCAAAACCAGTACAAACACCTACCTTGCATTTTCTACCACCATACCCTTGACACACCCCTTCAGGAAGTTAATTTCTATTCAAAGCAATGTTCTTTGCTTTTTTATTTTTATTTTGACCCTCCACACCACAAAAGGCTCCAGTGGGTTATCATCCCTTTTGCCTAGCTGTGGCCTTATGCTTCCATCAAGAATCAGACTGTCCCCCAGAATTGCTCTAAAGAGGAAACCCTTCAGGCCTCCACATCAATGCTTCCAAATTAGCTTGGTCATGAGAGCACACACCATAATCTTGTCTTCCCAAGTGTTCAATAGTATAGCACAAAACATTGACCCGACATTTGAGTTCACCCTATACCTACCATTACTGTTCAAATAGCAATCTTCCAACACCATACACGGAGCATGGAGAACCATCCTTGCCCTAGTCTTAAATATTTCCATCATCCTCTCAAAAATGTCTCCAAAAAAAGGCCATTTGCCTTCCCCTAGAAACTAGGCAAATTAATGAGTTCATATTTGCAACCACCATTTGTTACAAGGTTGCATATGTCATCTATATAGCTCATTCATGAAGATCAATATATAGCTATCATAGCCCTCCTTCAGTACACTTTCATCTCATAATGTCACTCATCCCTTTTAGCGTGTCAAATCGAGATTGCAATCTTAGAACTCTGCGGACCAGCCTTACAAAAATCATGCCTCTTTACTAATGACAAGACTTTTAGAAGCCTAGAATCATTTCCACTGCCACCTTTGCAACATCATCCACCAAGTCATTTCCCTCTTAGTATACATGGGTAAAATGAAATATTAGTTTAATTTCCCCTTTCACAATTTGAAGCATATTTTCTAGCTCCCAATTTGGAGTTTGGCCCATCTATGTGGCATTAACAACAATTTGTGAATCCCCTTCTAAATGTATTTGATCATGCTTTATTTTTTTTTCCTGCAATTAGCCCCAAGAGGGCAGACTTAAATTCTACTTCATTATTTGTAGTCCGCACTATCCATTTTCTTGAAATTCTACTTCATTATTTGTAGTCCGCACTATCCATTTTCCTGCCATCAAAAGAACCTTACCATCTACATTTCTAACCAAACAACCCGCCCCACACATCCCAAGATTTCCTTGAGATTCCCCATTAAAATTGATCTCAACCTAGTCTTCCTTTGGTGGATTTTACTTAACATCCTTCTTGACACCCTTAGACAGATTAACCCGACCCGCCCCATAAACAAGGGGGTAGTAGTTTTTTTATTATCATAAATTAAATATTTTAATTTAGTTAAGGATTTTGCATGATTTTTGTAGGGTTCTTTTGTCTTTGATTAAGTTTTATAGTGTTATTGTTTGTCGATGTTAATTTTATCATCGAATAAGTTTTTTTTTTAAAACATTAATATGAGTTTTAGCTTACCATATCTATAGTTTTTTAATAATGGTCTTAAATTTCATTTAACTTTGTAGATTTGAACTTAATAGTAATTGTTGACGTTGAAGGTTTGAAAACACACGGAATGGATCAAATTGTTTCACTAATCAATTGATTAAAAAAAAAGATCCTAATTTTTTTCCCAAGGTATGTATTTAAAATCACCTTCAAATGTGGTTCTCCCCATCTCAAAGTTCAATAATACTTGTAAATAGTTTGAAATTTTTTATTTGAATAGGCTTTTTTTTGTTGGGAGGGTCTTTAAAAGTAGGTTAAGAGATTAGGTTACTTTTAAGAGATTAGGTTAATAAGGCTTCTAGGTTCTACATGGGTCCTAAACAAAACCTCACTAAACGATTCTGCATATTTTTTGCTTTGATAGAGACTAGTCATGTAGAAGTTGTCTTCAAACATGGCCCTAGTTTTTCTATGTTCCTTCTAATTTTTCAACCCTAAAATCAAGGCTTTGTTGTCTCTAAACAAAGGGCTCTTCATGTCCTTGTTTGGGTGGACTTTTTAGGATTATATTTGTCATCATGGAACTTCCAACCTCAAATAGCAAGCACACTTGGTAATGGAATTTATGTTGAGTCAAATAAGTTCTTTTTGGCTCATCCTTAAAAATGAGTCTATGTTGAAATTGATCTCTCAAAGGAATTGAAACAAATTAACATTTGTATTGGAAAAATGTTTCACACACAACACGCCTTTTATCTTAATGCATCAAATGATTGGTTCAAGTTCAATCTTCTAATCATAAGATCAAATATTCCCCCCCTAGTTATTCCCTACAATAAGCCCAGTCCTTGCTTGTGATTAAGGATTTTGTTCCTAAAAAGGTAGAGGTATGGACAATAGTTAGGAGTCATAAGGCATTGGACAATAGGTAGGAGTAAAAAAATTAACTCTTAAACTTGCTTCTCCTCTAACTAAGGATCTATCCAAGAATGGTGGCAAACTTGCCAAGCAACTAAATGGTGATGGTTCTCCTCTAGCTAAGGATCTAGCCAGATTGGTGGTAAACTTGTCAAACAATTAAATGGCGTTGTTTTCAAACCTTTGGACAAAGAGAAAGAGATGGCTTCCTCTAATAGGGAGTTGTCCAAGGAGGTGAATAAACCAAGTTCACTAAAATTTCACTTTTGATTTTATTTCTCTCTTCTTAACCAAATGTTCATCCTCTTCTCCTCTAGTGGCACAATATTGTTCTTGCAATCCATATAGACATCTAAAAGGAGAATTTTTTTAAGATAAAAGAAGACATTATCTCCTAGCTATTCAATGGGGTAATTTCTTCAAAGAGGAATTCTTATAGAATAGAGGTATGTGCATGAAAATGGAGGGCCAAAAGGGGGTAAAAAACAACCATTTTTTACTTAAATTAGTTAAATATAATTTGAAAATAATTATGTTCAAATTTTCATGCACATACCATATCTATATGCATGAGTATCTATTTGGAATGCATTACCCAAACAGCGCAATCGATCAGTCGCACACGAAGTTCCACGAGTGTGATCTTTTTCAAATCCTAATATTATTTCTATCTCGTCAACCTCTAGAGGAGCCACCTAACCTGGCCCCACCCAAACCAAGATCCATTCTTCCCACTTTTCAAGAATGTATTTCTATTCACTATCTTACAGTTTCCCCCGTAATTTTCAATTATAGTGCATAGTTCTTCACGAAGGACACCACCACATCGACTATAGTCTAGCAATTCAATTTTTTTATTTGATCCCATGGAGGCCAATAGTCCTTTGTCTGAGAAAGTGCTTCCTGAATAGTCATGGGGGGGAGAGGCAATGCTTGAAATCGCCCTTCTATTGCGAGATTGTGTACATAACCTCTTGGTCTTCTGGAAGCCGAAAAGTACTTCGAGTCCGCCAACTCTGGTTCCACATTATAAAATTTTTGGATATTGCCTTCCAAATATCCTTCGATGCAAAAGCGTCATTCTCATAATAGAAAAAAGGTGGCCCTTGCATGAACACATTGATTTCCTCCAAGCATGGCCCAATAGGTTTCCCAGGAATTCCAAAACCAGTTAGTCCCTCCGGACATAATTAGAGATGTCACATCATACACTCCAGACATTGTTTGTTTGTATTGCATACTCTCTATGTATTTATCACTCTTTAACACTTTCCTCTTCTTTTCTCCAATTGCTCTCTTCTAGGTAGCCAATGAGCTTGTTTCCATGTCATTCAAGATAATGCCTGCTTGCTTTCTTTTACAAAATTTACTTGCACATGAGTCTTCAGCTTGTATCTTCTGCTTCTGCACAGATATAAATTTTAATTCATGCTTAGATGATAATTAAATAAAATAAGCATTTGTAAAGAAAATATTTAGTCATTGGATGTTACATATTATCTGACGGAAAGATCCTAGATCCAACTCTTGGAGAAAGGAAACATCATTGATAAACTTTTTTTCAAATAACACTGAATCAAATAAATTAAAAATGTTTCATGTAATTTTTAAAAGTAGAACTCATGCAATGCTTTCATGCACCAACGGCAAATCTGTTTGACCCACAACATTATCCATAATAGAACAAATCACTATAATAGGCTATTATAAAGAATCTATACAAAAAATATGAAAGAACATTAAATTACCATTACAAACCCATAAACCATTAAATAGTGAAGCTAGATATAAATTTGTAAATGTCTCCCTGCAAACACCACAACCATAACCAAAACAAAAAAAATTCTTACCCGCAAAAACTAAGTAGGTGGTGAGTTGAAAGTCTACAACATCTCTTAGATGATTGAACCGTTTCTTAATTTTCTTCTTCTGATTAGTCAATGGATTTAGTTGCATGTACAAGTTTTCTATTTGAAGCCTTTTGTTTCCTTCTGCATCATTCTTCATGTCTATAGTATTGGATAGTTGTACAATTTGTGATGCTATAATATCTATGTGACCCTTAATATCATTAGTATATTTAGGCCATTGCCTTTAAAACATGTATGCCGCCACTACATCCTTTACACTTTTCTAAAAAGAAAATTATGCTTTCTTGTAGTTGGATATGTGTTGTTGCACATCTAATCACCAAAACTTCTTTTCTTTTCTCTTCCACCTTCTTCTCTACATCCTTCAAAACTTTGGCTTTCAATTTGAAAGAATATTCCTTAAATCCATTAAGCATCAATTATTTTTTCTCTGCACTTGACAAAGACTCATCCAAAAATACTTCTAGAATTCCTTCATGAAGGACTTTCACTGCATCATTAATAAGTTATGATCCGTATATTTGAGACTTAATAAAATTCTTGTGAGTAGAATGGTGAAGTTTATCACCCAAACAAATCATATGCAAGGGAGACAATCACTTAAGGTCCATCTGATCTTGAGACATTGATGCCCACTTTAGCAAGTCACATCCTAAATTGACAAGACTAGGACACCTTGGGTGCCCTGGTACTTGTGATTGGGACCCAAAACATGACCCCTCATTTCTTGCCTCATGTGTGAGAAAAAATTCAAACACTTTATGTATGATTAGGTATAAAAGGAAGCCTACCATGTCATTTGAAGGGGTCTACCTACAATTCAAGTGATCTCTTAATTATAAAATCAATTCAATTCCAAGTGAACAAGCAATCAAGCATTCATCAAGAATTGAAGGAGAATTCAAGTTAAAGCACAACATTCATGATCAACAGTCTGCATGACATCCTAAAACCTTGTGTGAGGATTTGAAATAAAGATTCATCAAGGTATCATGTTCAATTTTAAGCATTTTTAGATTAGATCTAAAGGGATCATTTTAAAGAGGGAGGAAGAGATCTTTTCCTAAAGATGTCTACCTCCAAAAATAGAGGAGATATTTAATAAAGATATCATCTTTTAAATTAAGAAATGGGCAGGAGATTAAGAATACAAACCTTCCATATTGCACACTTCAAGGTATATTCAAACCTATTTGACCTAGGAAAGCCCCCATAAACAAACCTATTTTCATCATTTTGTGTGTAGGAAATTGATTCAGGAGTTATGTGCGAAGAATTTGGCAAAGTAAATGATGACAATCAAACTCAAATTTTGATGACATGAAAAGTAGAAGAGTAGGCCAGTTTCATACACCTTCCTTTACTATTTTAAAAATATCATCGACCAAAATATTGTGCAGTGGTAGTATGGAGTGCATTTCATCTATTTTATTCCCAAAGATTTCATCATACCACTTTCTTTTCAAAGGCAATTGATCGATTGCGCTGTTTGGGTAATGCATTCCAAATAGATATAGTTGCATACCATTTATCTGTCTTGAAATCCTTTTATCTTGATGACATTAAATTAAAGTTCTTTCTCTATTTTCTGGTGATCTTTGGAGCAGAGGTTTCTTTGCATCGACCTTAGATACATTTAACTTGTGTTGTATCTGCGGAAATATGTATCCTAGGTCGATGCAATGCAACCTCTGCTCCACCAATAACGGATAGAAGAGAAAGTACTTTAATTTAATGCCATCAGGATAAAATGCTTTCAAGACATATATTAGGTATAAAAGGAAGCCTACCCTATCATTTGAAGGGGTCTACCTACAATTCAAGTGATCTCTTAATTATAAAATCAATTCAATTCCAAGTGAACAAGCAATCAAGCATTCATCAAGCATTGAAGGAGAATTCAAGTTAAAGCACACCATTTTGCATGACATCCTAAAACCTTGTGTGAGGATTCAAGAAAGATTCATCAAGGTATCATGTTCAATTTTAAGCATTTTTAGATTAGATCTATCCTTTCCCTCAAAAGGAAAACAATATACTTCAAGGTTAATTCACAACCCGAGGTTTGACCTGGGAAAGCCCCCATCAACAAACCTATTTTTCGTCATTTTGTGTGTAGGAAATTGATTCAGGAGTTACATGTGAAGAATTTGGCAAAGTAAATGATGAAAATCAAACTCAAATTTTGATGGCATGAAAATCATAATAGTAGGCCATTTCACACCTCCTAGTCCCAAGAATTTTTGATAACCTTTTGATAGTATATTTTGTGTACCATCCTAATCCAAAAAGAATTCATTTTGTCTACATCCGACAAGTTGAGGATCTGGTCGATCCGCACCTCCTAGTCCCAACAATTCTACTTGTACACTTTGTCACGGGAGAAGAGATATGACTTCTAGGTCTACTAAGGAGATGCTTACTATTAGTCATATGATAAGAGAAAAGAGAAGAAACGTGAATACTACTAGCTAACAAGTTGTGTAATGTTGGGTGATTCATGTTACATCATGGATTTCATTGGCTAGCAAGTTGTGTTATGCTAGGTGATCCATGATAGAGAAGATTAACAAACAAAACCATTTGTTCACAAGGCAATCCAAAAAATCTACTACAAAATGGTTGTTGTAGTGACACAAAACACAAACAACAATAATAACCAACACTTGCAAAGGTGTAAACAACAACAATGGTCACACTAGCATTAATCCATGCTATTCCAAGTAACGAATCTCAAAAAAATAATAACCATGCCCTAGGGGGCGCTATGTACCACAACACTTCTAGTTTGAGGATATAACATAAATGAATTAACACGAGAAAAAAGGAGAGCTCATGTGCCTCCCCTGAAGATGCCAACATACATCTAGGTTGATATCTTAAGATAGATAGCGATCAAGGCCGATAAGCACCTTCAACACCAAGAAGATACCCTTAATAAACATACATGCATTCCAAGCTAGGAAGAAAGATCCTTTCACATGCCTCATTGCTATAAGAAAGGAAGAGATAGTTGTAAAAGAGATATTATGGAAACATTAAACATAATTTAAATGAAGGCAACCAAAAGAATGCAGAGAGATAAAAAAATCTATAGAGCAACTATTTTACATACCTCAAATACAAGATTGTAGGGTGGAACAATAAAAAATGGCAAATCAAGGAAAGAATGAAATATCCACACCAAATTCTTATACAATGCAGTCCACTTGAAGGATTTTCATTCAACACAAGATAGTGAAGGGGTCAGTATGATGATTTATTTGAAGGTTCATAAGTTAAAGGTATTCACTAACATATAAAGAGTGAATAAATTGAAGAGCCCGATGAATTGCCATCGTAGAATGAGGATGTATGATTTTAACAATAGAAAAATGATACTATGATGGTGGTGAAACTAAAAAAAGTTTTGATCATATTTTTATTGATCACGAAAGCAACCACCTTGAGCTCATGAATGATAGGCATCGTGTTGTAGAGTATCAACCCTTGTTGAACAAGGGTGTCACATTTTTGAGGCTCGATCAGTGCAAGGAGACATTTTGTGTATATGAAGTGGTTTCAATTAGCCATTTTGTGTATAAGTAGAGAGGAGAGGTCGATGCCTTTGTTTATTTGCCTACAAAACAATGAAAGAGGTCCTAATCAAGGAACACACACGTCCAAGCAAGGAGAGAATTTGGATTCAGGACAATTATATGCAAGAAAGGATATCAAGTTATAAAAGATAAAAATCAACAAAGGTAAAGTGGATCCTTAAAAAAGAGGAACAATTGACAACTATTATTCTTGCTCCACAATGTAGAGACAAAAAGAACTAGGCTATTACGTTGCCTCCCAAGTATGATTGCACATGAAATCGTAGTACCATGAATGACAATGAGCCCCTAATAGGTAATTAAGCTACCAATGTCATATAGCAAGATAAAAACATAATAGGTTATAAATGTAATTTAGAAGGGATATGATGAGTGTATAACTCATTGTCACCTATTATTTAAATGTTACTAGAACTACAATAAGTTGTTTAATTTTAATCTCCAAATCATGACATTCATTAGTGGAATAGTTGAGATGCTTGAAAAAAGGATTGTCCTAATTTTGTTTATGGTTTTTTCTTTAATTTTTCAAGGGGAGAGTAATAAAGTTGGCTTTAAGAAACTCATACAAAATTATCTCTTTTTGTGATTAAAAGTTGTTGGAAAAGTCATAGATATATTAGACAATGGGGGAGGGGATGTCAACAAAGGAGGAGGATAGAAACCTAAATCTTCTTTAGAAAAATGTAATGTATATTTCTCATGAACCTCCACACTTCATTGCACACATCCTAAATCATGTCCATTGCATCCATGTGTATAATTAAATGTGGTATTTAAATTCATATTTTTAAAGTTTAAAGATCCTCAACCATCATCAAGACATGTGTTGGAAGAAGAGGTTGGAATAGATTTAGAAGAAGCTTGAATAATTGACACATACAACTCCCTTGAGACTTCATATTTGGATAGAGGGACCTTATATCAAATTAAGGAAGGCATGAGAGTGATATATTTATTAGTATAATTATTATACTTTTTGAATATTTATCCTTAGTATAATATTGGAAATAGTATCTTATACTAATTAGGGAGTCGTAATTAGGATATTATTTTCCCATTTTTAGTTGTTGATCTCATTATTTAAGACACAAATTATATTCATCATTTCTTTTCTTTATGTGGAATATATATCTAATGTAATTATTTATATTTTTAATAAGAAAATAAATTTATATTAGTAATCATGTGGTTTTTTATTTTTATCTCTTGTCTAAGAGAAATTATTGAAGATCATAACTCTAACATGGCTTTATTTTGGATGAGTAACAAAATTCCTCTATTATTTATCCTATGATAGATGTTCATACCTTGTTAAAAAACTTACAATTTCTGTGAGGCAGTCTGTCAAACAGTCAGCGTGCCATTTCAAAGCTCCCATTTTTGCACAGGTTGGGGGATGTTGATAGAGATTTATACCCACGCCCATGCAAACGGAGAATCAAAAACATCACTATCTCAACATTAAGGGAGATTTCTAGATGTTGTAGTTTTGAATGCCCCTAATAGACATGTCTGCAAAATGTGGGAACATAAAACAAAACATATGAACTGTTATAAAAAAAATTTCCCTCTCTCCCCTCCGGATTGAGCGTATCCATATCCAATGGCGGAGGGGCAAGCGGATCTGCCAGAAGCGGATCGAGTTGGATATTAAAATGTTGTTGATCTAGTTATCCACCCAGTAGAACCATCAACATCCGAACGGTTGACTGGATTGCTATAGATGGGTTCGCTTATGACTAAACTCTGCTAATTGGATCTTCTTCAACCCGCCTCTACCCATCCCGTGCCTCTGCCCCCGTCCCTCTCTCCCCTGCAGGTCATCTTCGAGGCCCAAATGATGCAAAAAAAACCGGCCGGCCGTGGCATTATGCAGACACAACCTCTCCTCTATTGTTGGGGTTTGACAGAGGTGGAACTATGAAGAGCTAGTCTAGGTCATGATTCACGCTTAGTACTGTGGGTGGGAGTACGCTACTAGGGTGGCAACGTGAGAATGGGAAGAGGCCACGAAAATGATTTGAAATGTCTTGGTCTTTTTTTTAAAGTAATGCCCGCTGTCGTTGGAATTTCGACGAACACAGGCACTTTTTATAAAAAAACATAAATGTCATTGCCAATTCCTTCTCTGCCGAAAACATATATTGAATTATCGTCGGAATTCCGATGAATGAGAGCAATTTTTCAAAAACAAATCAAATTTGTTCACAATATACCTTCTTCGTCAGAAACCTCCATCGGAATTTTAGGGCAAATGTATTAGTGAATATATTGGGATCAAATCATAAATGATGAGAACTGACACTCACAAATATTCAAATTTGGGCCCCTTTTGAAGGGATTAAGGTGTGTAATGGTGGGAAAATGATGAGTGATAGATCAAGAGGAAAACTAACCCTTTCCCTCAAAGAGAGATGAGAGTTTCACTATTGATTATCCTTCAAAAACTTTTCACCATTACATTAGGAATATAAATGATAATTCAATAGATCCAATCTCCACACAAAGATGATAGATTGAATTCTGAATGAATTAAGGATGTTATGATGATCCCTTTTTCCTTTGTTTGATTTGGAATGGAAATTGATTGAATTATGTAGTGCAAAAGTGCAAAAGTATCGATTATAACTTGAGATTTGAATATGGGATGAAGTTGTGCACTTGGATTTGCTAGTAAAATGTCGAGACGAAGTCACCCTGCAAATTTGACAAAAATTTGTCAAGACCGTGGTGAGAATGTACACGGTCCTCCGAAAAATCCGAAAAACAAAAAAGGCTTTTTCCGCCTCTACAAATGAAGCCCAAATCTGAAAGTACAGTTTCACACCTGCAACCTACACATAGAAAAGAGAGGGAAATGTGTTGGGATTGGGGGTTTGCCTTTAGGTCAAACCCCAATTTTGGAATTAACCAAGTAATGAAAAAAATACTTGCAAGTATATGTAAATGAAAGACTAAATTGTAAATCACCTCAAGGGAGGTTGTAGTAGCAATATTGATAGAAGTGTTTGTATGGAATTGTATGTTGAAATCAATCTCCTCTTCAATGGTTGAATCCTTGACTTGAATGCAACACCTAGCCTTGAAGGGAGACTTGAGAATGCTCAATGCTGGAAAAGAATGAATGCTTGAATTCTCAATTGCTTGTGTATACTCCAGTCTTATCCAACTTCCACCTATGTCAATGAGAGGACGAATTCCCCCTTAAATACATGTTTGGTGGATTTGAATTTCATCATGGACCGACATCGGGGATATTTCCTACTCACTGCACAACCCACAATACATGCTACATAAAGGTCCTACCCCAAAATAGGGCAAGGACAAGGGCACCATGCCCATGCCCCTGTCCTGAGAGGACAAGGGCACCACGCCCCTATCCAAGGGGGGACAGGGGCACCACGCCCTTATCCTACCCTTGTCTCCAGGGCAGAGTGCAGACAAAGTGATGCAGAGGCCAAGGAAGAAGCTTTTTTCGCAAGCCAAGCACTCTCCGATCTCCAATCAGGCTAGAGGATTTGAGTTCACATGCATGAAGACCCTATTGTAGTTGTAAATTTATAGGGTTGCAATTTTATGACACTACAAGGTGTTAGGTGGGATTATAGCATTAGGTTCCCTAGTCCATCCAAATTAGGACAAAATAAATGTGATTGTAGAGTACAAAAAACCAAGATATAGGATCTGGTCACCTCGTTAGCATATGTTGACAATTTAGATAAAGTAAAAAAGGCTCAAAATGACCCAAAAGGAGGCACATTAAAGCAAGGGCACAAAAAGAGTGTGAGATTTTAAAGGGGTTACAATTTACAACACTACATGTAGCTCTTGACATCAACAAACTAGATAGTGAGAATATGCATCTAAAATCTCATCAATGATTTTTATATCTTAGAATGTTTGAGTTCTAATGGAACTCCCTTAAAAATATTTTGTGAGAGACAATTGATCAATTTTTCGATTTGGTGTTTATAAGAAGTAAAATTGCTAATTCTTTTTAAATTTTTTTTTCATGTTTTCTAGCTAGAAAATATTTTGTTATAATAAATATGAAGCAAGTTGTAGAGTGTTGAACACTACTAGATCCTATGGGGGGGGGGAGGGGTGAATCAATTTATGCAAAATTGAAACAAAATTAATCTTTTTACTTATCATTCATTCCATAGAATTTATGCATGAAAGTAAGTAATTGAAACCACAAAAAAAACCACACAATAACACCAAGATTTTTACATGGAAAACCCAAATAGGGAAAAACCATGGTGAGAACTATCTCACCATATAAATAACTGAGTTACAATGTTTAGGATAGAGGCCAAGGAGCTTACTAACTCTCAAATGACTTGCAAAGACAAGGTGCACAACCTTAGGGAAAGATACAAAAATAAATTGCCAACTACGAATATAATTTATTTAGGCTAAGATGCAACACATCTAATAAAGATACATCAATAGAGTTGAACTCTAAGGAACCACATCCCTTGAATTTTTTATCACAATTCACAATTCAAAACATATCAAAAACTATCTCCATCACATATTTGTAACACTTCCAGACCATTGTACTATTTCACATATACTTTGCACAACACACTCAACTTATCTTTGTCTCTCCATAATTAGTCCACCGTTTATATACCAATCATGACCTTAAGGACACCAATTAGATCGACCTAATTAGGTGTAACATGTAGATACCAAACAGTCACCCAGAAACAAACTCCAATACACATATGGAATTCAAAATGAGACAAGTGAGGATTCACACCATGTTGGCACACCTTCCAATCCATCCTAAATTATCACCCATAGATCCACATGCAACCACATGGACCCAAACATTATAGGTCAGGTGCAAAATATAAAACTATTAAAGCACATTGCCACAACTTTACACAATCTTCAATATGGACCATTAAGAGCACTTGCAAATTTCCAAGATAGCATCAACAAGTACAAATAACATTGAATAATTGAACTGCATCACCAAAGTACTACAGGGTATAGGCATGCAACACATTTTTGTACATTGACACCATAACAATCAAACTTGACTAAACACAAACTATAGATCTAAGAAACCAACACCAAAGCTCTAGAAACATCAAGATACATCATAATAAGCCTTCTAGAAAAATCTCAAATAGATTCCACACATTCGCATCATCACATTGCAATCCCATTGTGACTGCACTATACTAGGCCACATTCAGACTATAGATTGTAACCAAGTAGCTCATCCAGATCAACACGCTCGACATTGATGACAAGAAAAGCTCATATTTGCAACAATTTGCCCTTTTGTCATTGATGGCAACACTTGTGCCAACTCCAAAATCACCCCCCCTTTGACATCAAACACAAAGGATGTCTTCATACAACAAAACTAAACAATTCATATACAACTCCCCCTATCTAAAACACTCCCTCAAAAACTAAAGACCAAAAATGTTTCACACACTCATCCGCATATGCACATGATAAAAAAATATCTTACCACAATCAATCAACCACCTTTCTAGGAAATAATGTCTACTTTTCTTAGTGGGGGACGCATGATACTCTAATGAACAAACTTCAACTAAGCCTAGATAGTGCTCTAATCAGCTCCTGCAAAGACCAAAATATTTCGTTGAATCTCCATCTTTAGTAGAATATCCTTTGTCTCTTCACAAATTCCTAGTACTTTGAATGTCTTGCTAAACTACTCCGAGTCCTTAAGGATTTTAACCATAGTATTGAGATGCACATCTATGATATTCTTCAACTAGTAGAATTCCTTCTTAATCCATTCTTTCATAATTATCAGTAAATTGAACTTGATATACAGGTTCTCTAACTAAATTGATCATCACCACCCTCTTTAAAGTTTATTGACTAGATACTTCTATAATCCAATTATCAAAAATATTTATTTGATCACATATCCCCTAAGTAGACTAGGTCCACTTATGACAAAATTGATACACCTCGTACCACATTATCTACACTTTTATCAAAACTGGTTATGCTCTCTTGTAGTTGATTGTGTGCATCTACACACTTATTCACTAGATCACTCAACCTATTTATTTTCATCTTCTTCTATGAAGTTTCTTCCAAGATAGAAGCAAATTCATTTAGTCCATGTGACATAGCCTATAACTGCTCCTCTTCACTCATAGACTCATCAACCTTCACTTCCAAAAGTTTATTATGGAGAAACTTCACTATGTTATTTATTAACTATGTACAATCCACCTTAGAAATAATGTATGGTTGTTTATTATGGAGGAACTTGCAACACTTATGATGTAACAAGAGGTTCAAACTTCATCTGTAGCTGTAATAGTTCTATTCTAGAATATCCGGATAGTCTAGAAGATTCTCCAACTAACATTCTTTTGATTATCTTCTCCTTGTTTACTGGACTCACCTTCTCTGGACTATCTTTCTTTTCTTCTTTCTTCTCCTTATGTTTCATAATCGTTTCTTCTTTAGTCTTCTTCTTCTATGTTTCTTCTTTCCTTTCTTTCTCTAGATCCTCTTTCTCCTTCTCTTCTCTAGTAACATCTGAAATCTCCTCTACAATTTCCATCATATTCTTCTCTAGTAACATATGAAATCTTCTCTACATCTAATAAAGAATTGTTCCCCCAAGATGCGTTGAATAGGAGAAAATGTGGTAGTTTCTTAAAAGGCTAGAGAAGGAGAGGAAGTGGAAAGACCCCAACTTTAGGGGATTTCGTTCAAACATTCCAAATGATTTTGTAAGAATGTGTTGTAAGTTAAGGATTTTTGAAACAATTCTTGTTGAGACACAGGGAGTCATTTGACCAGGTACTAGAAGAAAGGCCTACATATTAGCCCCCAAAAGATGCATCACATGAAAATAAGGGGAAACAAATCATGAGGGGAAAATCCTCCAACCCAACCCCTCCTCTGCCAAAGCCCCAAGAAAGCCAAACTCTCCCAGGGCAAGAAAAACAAGTGGAAATTGGTAGGCTTGCTCTATCTGGTTTTATAGAGATTCTAGATAAAGAAGATGATTCTGGAGTGCCTCCACCTTGTTGGGGTGTGTCCAATATTTTTGTTCTGTATGCACAAGCAGCTTGGTCTAGGGTTTTAGGTCTTTCTATATGTTCTATTAGGTCAACCTTAAACCCTAAACCCTATGCTATTTGTAAAATCCTTCTCTTTTTGTTTTCATTATGTAGTGACTTTTTATGGCTGGTTACTAGTTTTTTAGTTACAACTTAAGTCTCCTCTATCATTGGTGTAATCGGCCCCCTTTTATTTGTCACCTGATTACTTTGGTGTTTCAAGATTTCTCCCTATTGAGAACCTTCTTCCAGATAAATGGTTTGGATTTTCATGTGATTGCGTAGTTAGCCAGAGTTGCTCACTTATCCTAACTCTGCAACCCTGCCCACACACATGGCATATGGGCCCCGTTGGGGTCTGACTCTTCCCAAGTGGACCAATAAGCTTTTGCATGTTGAAGTTAAATTAACACATTGGATGGGTGGGCCTAATATATTTACCTCATAAGCCACAGTATTGGCCAGCCATTTCCTACTTATCTGATGGCCCAGATCATCGTGCAATTGCGTGATTAGCTAAAGTTGTTTGCTCGAGATAACCCCACAACTCCACCTACGGATGTGGCATGTGGCATGTGGGCCCTATCAACAGTGATGATGTATACCTAGATAAATAAATTCTTGACATGTGGAAAGCCACATAACATGATGAGGACGTGGGTGCAGCTTGCCTACTTCTTAAGTATGGTAATGTGCGGTTCTCTTCTATAAGATTGGTGGTTAAGCTCATCGTGCAATTGCATGATTAGTTCAATTTTCTTGGAAAGGTTAACTCCACAATGTTGAAAAGGATTTACAAACAGTGGTAAATAAAAAATAATAAAGGTCTCCATATGCTTTCCTCTCATTCATCGCCACCTGACAAGGATCTTCATGTAAGGGCCCCAACATTGAAATACAAACTTCAACAACTACTTCTCGGCATCAAAATTGCATACGTGCCTATAATAAATGCATCAAATTTCTCATTTCAATCTAGAATTCCTGAGTATAATTAGCTTCATTCTAGTTCAATTTTACACTTACTTTGCTCTAAAACATTCTTTGTATCTTTTGCATTCTGATTTTGTTACAATTAGGGTTTATGCTCTAGGGTTTCTGATATAGATCATAGTTTTCACTTATTGTATCAATTTCCTTATTCTCTCTATGTGAGTTCCAAGTTTTTGAGATAATTTTATTATCCAGAATTACATAGGGATTAATCTTGAGGTTTATTTTGGAACCCTAGTTACTATCTATGTCTATTCTTGCAAACCTTAATGACAGAGTCTTCTAGCCTGGGCAAAAGGAAGTTCACAAAGAAGTTAATTATACAACTTCCTGGGTCTAGGGAGACACAAAAGAGGTCTAAGCTAGGTGCTCGGCTTGATGAATTTATAAATGATCATTTTGTTGGATGCAGGGATGCTTTAATCCCACCATGGGGTTTCAGTTTGTGGAGAAGGGGATATAATGAGAAAGAGCGTATTCCAGTATCAAACATTTGGAATTATAATATTGTAAGGCTTTTAGTCCCAAATGTATATGTAGATGTTGAATTTATTGCAGCCATTTCCAATAACTACAAGCCAGACAGTAGAGAGATTGTGGACAAGGAGGGTGGCATATTAACAACAATTGCGAAGGAGATCATTGATGACGTGTTTATTCTCAACCCTAATATGGATTGGCCCAACAATCCAGAGGAATTAGAGAGATATTTCAAGAACAATGAGAATTTTTACAGAGATAAGCTAGCATCTTTTAGGCCTTAAGGCTTGAAAAGGGATAAAAAACCACTTACTTCAAAAGATATTTCTCCCTACCCCACCAATTTGTTTGTTGGCTACTTCATGGACACATACTATGTTCAGTTTTGGGTGCATGTTGTCGATGCTTGATCCATGATTCCCAATTGGATGTTGGTGTTGTGTATAGACATCTAGAATAGAGATAATAATAGGCCATTTGATTATGCTACTTTGGTGGTTGAGGGTCTTCATAATTCCCTCTATGATTTCAAAAGTGGGAAGTTAATGATTTTCAAGTACTATTCTTTGTTAATGCATATTTTCTTATACAAAGGTCTCAAGGTCTGGCATTCAGACCTCTATGTTATTTCTGTTGTAAAGGGTGAAATACTTCCAGTCCAAGAGTGGGCTTATATTTGGGACATGAACATGAATGAATCAAACTATCTTGCCTTTGAAAATCACTTTGTTAGAAAGTTTCTTAGCATCCTTCAAGGAGAGGTAAAATGGGGTTTAAGCCTAGAAGTAAGGAAAAATTTTAGACCTAAAAATATTGCACCTGAATTGGAGATTCGTCATAATTGGGGATTATGGTTCTACTTTAAGGACCATGCTATTATTAGGATTTTTGGTAGCGTTGTTGTTCCTATAAAACCGCCTATTGTTGTGCAAGACAAGGCTACTTTCTTGGAGGTCATTCATCAATTAGCTAAAGAAGAGAAATCCTTAGTTGGAGGGGCTCATAAAAAAGGCCCATTTCTTCCACCACAAGTTGTGGCAGAGATGTACCACTTCACAAACAAAAATGTATATGGTATTTTGGATTCTATATTTAATAAATATAACCTTCCCTAGGCTAAGTATAGTCATCATGATTCTAAATGGTTCATTCAAAATCTTGGGAAGGCAAAACTTCAATCTCATAAATGGGATGATGAGAAGAATCTTATTAGAAATTTTGAAGACTATAATGATATTTTGAAGATAAAGGAAAGATGGTAAAAGATACAATATGAGGATCACAAGAAAAGGAGATGGGACAATTCATATTCTCATGCATGGGAAACACTCTTGATCCCTGAAGAAAGAATGAGGGTCATTTTTGCTACTTATCTAGATGTGGATATAATTCATTTGCCCCATGAGAGGCCTAGGTTAGTGGTTGATCCACAAGTTCAAGAAGTGGAAGAGGAGAGGCCTATTTCTCCTCATTCTATTGGTTCCCCTATAGGTCCCACTTCTCCTCCATCATATCCCCTACCTGGCTATGATGAAACTCCCTCTACTTCGGTCCCTACTGAAACTTCAGTACCGATGAACCAGGAGCCTCAACCATCACAAAGGTATAAAAGCCACAATGAAGAAACTAATGGTTGCATTTTCCTCTTCAATTAGGAAACCACATCATATTCTAGAGAGTCCAAAAGCTTTGACCCCTTTTCATATGTTATCTCTGGGTAGAGACATTCCATTTCAGTCCTATGAGGGACTTGATTTTCAAGGAGAGACACCCTTGCTTCCACATAGGTTGGACACTAAATTGGGTGTCACAATTCAGGACCCTCCACAAGAGTGGGCCCTTGATGTTTTAAAGCTTGGAGGTAACCTTAGTGAAGACATAAGGTTAAATGATTGTGAAAAATTCATGGATGGTGATGAGTTCATCAACACAAGTGAGTTCCAGCAGTTTGCAATAAGGAACATGGTGGATGAATTGGGAAGAAGGAAATGATTTAAGCCTGATATCCTAAGGGAGGATGAGAGAATCAAAATGAAGGATGAGATTTTAAGGGAAGCCAAGAATCAACTGACCACCATGACCCCTGAAATAGGAAGACAAATTGTAAAGAAGATTGGTGTACTTCTCCTTGAGGGGTGGGATATCTCCTCTGCAATAGCATTTGATGCCTTAAGGAGAAGACATGATATTGATTTGGATACAATAGATCTGCAATAGAGAAATAAGGTTTTATCTGGATAAATTTTTTATGATCACCTTGAACAATTGGTTACCTAGTGTCTACACATGGTTACAAGAAAACCAACCCTGATTCATGAAATGGATCAATTGTTTGGAATTATACTTGTCAAGAGAGTGGCAGATACTATGGCTATAGAGGCCAATGACATGACTTTGAATGCTGCAAAGTTTTCTCATAAGGTTACAATGAAGGTAGATGAGGAGGTCCATATCTTGAGGGATAAGGTAATGACATTATAGGAACAATTATATCCAGGTCCAACATATAAGCCTCCAGCTATGTTAGAGTATTCCTCAGAAGAGGGCATGCCAGTAAGAAGAGACCTAGCTCAAGCTAGGATAGAGATGACAAAAATAAATAATGAAATTAATATGTTGAAAATGGATGCCTCAAGGATTGAGAAAAGGGACATTACAGAGATGACTCAATCCTTGCTTGAGTCAAAGATGAATACTATTTTGGATCATGCAAATACATCTTGGGATGAGCACAAAGAGCTAATGAGTTTTTTTTGTTGGCAATTGACACTCTATTGGTTGGTTTCACTATGTTGTCATTGATGGCAACATGATTTTGTGTTCTAGCTTCATGTTTTGGTTCTATGGTGTACTGACAAACACTTCATTGATTCTACACCGACATTGGTAGGACAAAAAGATTTCTTTGGTCACTGATAATGCTGGTTGACATGGTATAGCAAAGGTTATCGATATTGGAGGCTGACATATCTTGGATCCGCCATCGGCAATTTGTTTTAATGTTTATACATTTATGTTATCTAGCCGACATGTAATCTGATATTGTATATATCTTTGTAAGCCAAAATAAGGCATAAAAAGTTGTATAGGGTATATAGGTCAGTTAAGATTAGATCATTTGAAAATATAGAAATGGACATGGTGATGGATATGTAAATGTAATATGATGCAGAATTATTCAGAGAGATTATGTATGTGAGGAAATTATTGTAAGGGTTATTCCGGTAAGGGGTTTAGGGATTCAGACCGGAACAAACAAAGCTTAAACCAGAGCTGTATTCTGGCATAGAAGATGTTATCTTAGCAGTTCACACTTCTCCAGATTTTAGTTTGGAATTTTGTGTAGTCAGTGAGGCTCCTATTGTGATTGAGTAGTGTGCTCTAGGCTGTAAGCCTTCCTGCAAGTGGAAGCCCCTCATATTTTGTAATATCTCTTCATATGGCCAGTGGATTGATATTGTGGGTCACAAATCCCACTGTGGTTTTTCCTCTTTGAGGTTTTCCACGTATAAATCTGTGTGTTATGATTCTCATTTTTGTGTTTGGCCTATTGGTTATTTTACTTCTTTCAATTCTGTATGTACCGGTATACTGGTTGGTGTATGAATATTTTAATAAGGCTAAAATTTATTATTCCAGTAATAACACTGATTCAGCCCCCTCTCAGTGTTATTGGTTTCCAACAATTGGTATCAAAGCCTTGTGCCTCAGAGGAAGTTTAACATCTTGAGGAAGATCTTGAAACCGAAATCCATGAATATGGGTTTGGAGAAGCAACTTGAGATGACACTTGAAGATTATGATACTGAAAGGTTGAAGAAATTAAAGCTACAAGATGAATTGAATTATACTAAGGAATTCATTCTTGTCCTACAAGAGAGGCTATCATCTGTTCAAGCTAGAAGGCATGAACTTTTACAAAATCAGGATGATGAAGAGAAAGATGCACTTAAGGAACAATGTCAGAAATTGAGTTAGGAAAACATGGTTATGAAGAATGAAATGCAAGTTATAACTACGAGGATGTCTAAGGAGATTGAGGACAGAAAGAAAAAGGAAGAAAATCTTGATGTATCCCTGAAGAACAAATTTGAAGAATGTCGTATGTTGGTTCATGAAAATGATATGTTAAGAATTGATTTGGTACAACTCCAAAGTAATGAGAAAGCGCTAGAGAGATAAATGATAATACTAAGAGAAGATTTAACTACTGCAAGTGAGTACAAAGAAAAATTCAAGATCATCTCAGCACAACTTGATGAGTCATTGAAGAGACAGAGGTAGATTGGAGATTCTCGTGGACTTGGATTTGAGCAAGGACAGAGTTCCGGTACTGCTAATGAAGATCAAAACCATAAGGCACTGGTAAGACAATTCAAAGCTTATAAATTCCATGGTAGATGTTTTGTTTGCAATAGATTTGGTCACATGGCTAGGCAATGTAGAAACAAAGCAAATCAAAACCCTGATTCTGCTCTTGGTAAATGTTCTAAATGCAATAAGGTTGGTCATAAGACAAAAGATTGCAGAATGAATGTTAAATGCTATGCTTATGGAAAATTTGGACATATGGCTAATCAGTGCAGGTCAAGCAATTTCACTGGTTTCAGCAAAGCAATTCAAAAGAACAATGTTACATGTTATGCATGTAATGAAGTTGGACATATTGCTAAGTTTTGTAGAAGGTGAAATTTGTTGGTATTTTGGTATGGTTTTGTCATTGATGTCAACACCTACTAAAACTCTGGCACTTTGGAGATCCAACAACATTCACCGGCAAGCAAGTGACTTTTGCATAGTCACTGGTATATGATACACCGACAAGATACAATGACCACCGACACTTGGAATGGCATGGAAAACACTTGGTAATGTCGAAGACATCATTTGGACATCTTAACTTGGAGAATTTTTTATTGGCATATTCGTATTTGCATATTTTCTGTTACTGGCAAATAGGTCCAGGTTATACACCGACAAGTTTATCTTTTCCAGATCAGCATGACACACTATGGAGATGACTTATTATTGTTAAGCCAACATGTTGAATCAGTTATTGCATAGGATATTGTATTGTTTGTAAAATGATTTTATTGTAATGTCTTGTAGAGCCGACCTACTAAAATTGGTCTTAGGTTATGGTATAAATGTAAGATCTTATTTGTAAGATCGGATGAGGAATGCAAAAAAGATTTGCAAGAAGGTATATGCGAGATTAAGCAGAGCTATACACACAGACATCATTTGAAGGTGAAGCTAGGTTTTTATGAAAGCATATCAGAACTATACCGGTACTGAATCCAGCATATGAAGATGCTATTTTGAGCAGTACATTCTTATTGGATTTAACCATCCAATTGTAGTCAGTGTGACTCCCATTTGTGTTTGAGCAGTGAGCTCTAGGTGCTTGGCCATTCTGCATGTGCAGACCCCATTTATGTACACTTACTATCTGCAGTAGTATCATTTGATTGTGGGTAGGGTTTCCCATCATGGTTTTTCCCCTTACAGGGTTTCCATGTACAAATATTGGTGTTATGTGTTGTGGATAACTTTATCTTTTTGTTTCATGCATTAATATTTATCGGTATTACAATTATCTGATAAAACTATGCACTGGTATAGCAGACTGATTCACCAATATTAAGTAGTAAATTGGTTAAGTTGTTTTGGTTTAAATTTATTTGACAACTGATTCACCCCCTGCCTCTCAGTTGTCTCTGGGACCTAACAAAATCCACTGGTTACTAATGGAGGATCAAATGAAAAAGGAAAAGAGAAGGTTAGTGATATCCGACAAGATCATACTCAAAGATGGGTTAGGAAGACTGAAGAAAAATCATCAAATGGAAATGTCTCGGTTACTTATCCAATAGAAGAGGCTGGTCCTGCACCAATAGGAAGCTCATTTGGTATCTAAGTCAGATGCCTTGGGGGTATGCACAATTCATGAAGATGCTCGATATGCCCTAGGAAGAGGTTCCAGATATTGGAGAGGATTATCTGGCATGGATATGTTCTAACCGAGATCTGACATCTTTCACCGACAGTTATTTATGTCAATGGAAGTTTAGGGTTTTTCTCGAAGGATAAAAGGTCAAATACACTTCATTGTTAATCACCCTGCATTCAGAACGATTTCGGAGTGATTCAGAATGACTAAGTGCGATCAAAGGAAATTCAGAGCAATCAGATTTATTCTTGAGCGATTTCATCGACGTCTAGAAGAATTTGTTGAAGGTTTTGATCGAGAGTGATCAAAAGGTACTTATCTTTAAACATGAAAGCAGGATCATCTTCTATTCACGTTTTTGTTGCAAACCCAACTGTAGTAGAGGTCAAGGACCGCCCCAGGCCAATTTTCAAGTGGTATCCACATGTGGCTACCTTGGAAGATTTGGTTGGAGCATTTTCTTGCGTTTTGAAGGGAGTTGTGTATGTAGAGGATGTTAGGGCATATATTCATTGTCATATCAAGGACTTGGGAACTTTAGAAATTAAGGGCATTCATATGAGTGAGCTAATGGGAGAATCTGGAAAGATCAAACTGACATATAAACATATTGAAGACCTAAGGTTTACACACATTCTGGATATTCCGGAGTTTGAGGATGAGATAATCAGATATGTACTGAGAAGAGTACATGGGAAATTTATATGGCTGAAAAACCCTTACAAAATCACCAAGGAAGCCATCCGGGCAATCACTTGCTTGCCATTGGTTGGGAAACATCTAGACAAGAAAGTTTCAAATGATTCCATGAGGAAGATCACCGATCCGACATTTGATAAAAGATCCATGAAAGTGAGTACTATCACCGACATAGACATCAAATTTGGTAGCATGATCATCAGGTATAAGGTAACTCAGTCAAATTGACTAAATTTTGTTTCTAGTTCGTGCATTTTCACTACATACAAAATGATGAGAGATAATGTAAAGTTAGATCTACGGCTGGATGCTTGATGAGTTGCTAATAAACTTAGGAAAGATTAAGGGTGAGAAGAAGGGTACTTTTCGGTATGGGAACTTGTTAGTTTTCCTAATGTTATATTTCCTAAATGATACACCCGGTTCTGGTAAGAGACAATGGGCTTTTAACATTCTGGTAGGAAGAAAATTGAAACAATCAATTACTGCATTAGGAAGCCAGAGAGATGATAAGATATGGGGATATTTTAAGGCATTTCAAAAATCTATGAGGTCTAGAGTAAGGGTACCTGAGCATATTGTAGAAAAATACTCTACTGACATATGATTTATGGTCAAGAATGATGAGACTCTCATGGAAGCAGTTAAGCCCCGAAAGATTTGGATTGAAGAAATGGGCTATGAGGTATATGCACAGATTCTTGATGCCTATGCAAACATGCTAACTAATGCACCAATTAATGAGGTAGAGAAGCCATGTGGTACTGCACAACAAAAAAATCAAGAGGTTGAAACAAAGTTGAACCGAAAGAAAAGAGAGAAGCAGGAAGGAAAAGAAAGTAAGTTTGTGCAGAAGGTCTCAAAGGATATCAAGGCACTAATTGATGCTATCCTGGAGAAAGGAAGAAAAAGGAAGGATTTGAAAGTTCATATTGAGCTTGTTACTGCAGAATTAGAATCAGAGGATGACACATAGTTAGCATTTAAGAGGGTTGTTAGGAAGAAACCAAAGGAAACAAAGGTAGAAGTAAAGAAGCAACCGGTTAGGAAGGTCACAATAAAGCTATCGACACAGCTGAAAGCACCTAAAGCTACACCTATACCTGCATCCAGTACTACCAAGAGGAAGAAGAAGAGTGGCATCGACTTAGCACTTGAAACTAGTAATGTGACTATCACACCACCTAAAACTTGTGCAGAAATAGTAGATGAAATCACTAAAGACGACATGTTGAAGAATGTTAAATTTTATTATGAAAACTTAGAGGATGATGAATAGAGAGAGGTAGAGGAAGCCGTCCTATTATACTTGGATATTTATAAGAAAGCCTTAATAGAGATAGAAAATCAAATACCGGCTGAGTTATATAACATGTTAGATGCTAGAAGATTATCAGTTATGCAAGAGGATAAACACATTAAAATTCAAGAGCTATTATCTATCTGTGTTACTATAGCTCCAGATGAAATGGAAAAGACACTTGAGATGACAGACAAAAAAGTTTTCAATACCAAACATAGGATAACCAGTCTGATGCTAGGAAGAGTGAATGAAATAATAAAGAAAACTCAAAAAGCATGGGTTAAATTTTTAGGAGAAAACATAGGATTCTTTACTTCACCGGAATCTAAGACAAACACTGTAGATACCCCAATTGAAGGAAAAGGAAAGGGGATTATGAGTACTTCACCCTCAGTTTTGAAAAATATTAAGATATTTGAAATTGAGCCCCCGGTAAATACAGATGTATAGATAAATACTGAGATACCGTTTGATACTAAGAATGAACAAGCTAACATTGCAAAGGATACTAATATTGAGGACAATTGTCCTCCGGATACAAATGTACAGGTTGAGGTTACTGTTCCTACAGAGGAACTGACAGTTACATCGACTACACCAAGTGGCAAAGCCACTGGTGGAAGTGAGGAGGTTATAAAGGATAAAACAACAGAGGAGAAAATAGGGGAATCCAATAGGGAATTGGTTGTTGGCCCATCATTATTGTCAATTGACATTTGTCAGGTAGAAAAGAAAAACATCACATAAATGAGTCCCACTAAACTAATGATGATGGCAACACAAAAAATGATGAAGGAGGAATCCATAGATAATGGGATTATAGATCAATCAATCATTGTTCTACATAGATTGGTCCTAGAGTGTAAGATTGAAAATGAAGCGAGCTCATCTGACAAGCTTAAGGTAATCACTAAGCACATATCAAAACACTTTCAATCCTTACAACAAATATCAAATTGACAAGCACTAGAAAGGTTTACTCAAGCTAAGAGAGGTGCATTTGATCAGGTAATTGAAATAGAGAAGAAAAAGATTCAGGAGAAGCTAATCCTAATAGAAAATTCTTTGAAAAAATGTACAAATATATATAAGGTATGTTGTAACACTGAAATACTTACAACAAATGTAGATAAAAAGATAAAAGAGATTCAGGAGAAAATTGCAAGTATTGCTAACTCTTTTGATGGATTAATTTCATTGACTACATCAATTGATGGTCAAATTTTGATTTTGGAGAACCAAATTTCTGCTCTTGAAAAGGAAAAAGACAAAATAATTAGAAGAGCTAGAAGTCTGAGAGGCTTGGTGAGTCCTCGGTTGGATTAACTTTGTGTACACAATAAAGAATGCATGGATATGCTGGGATAGCCCACATCGACAGAGGTAAATGAGAAAGAGTCTTTTGCACATTTATTGAGTGGACTTGTATCTATTTCTGGCAAATTCAAAACCGACTGGGATACTTATGTGGAGTTACTGGAGAAAGCTTATTCGGAAATTTTGAAGTTGGTCAAGCTCCAGTAAGACATTTTTGGGGATATTCATTGTATAGCTCTGATTCTTTGACATTCTTTTTAGAATTTTTAATGGCATTGATGTCAAAGGGGGAGTGGTATAGATGTGAAAAAGAATAAAAGAGTTGCATACATTAGGGAGAGTTATAGATTTTTGGATTTTTTGGAGATATGGAGTATTTTGCATATTCAGCTCAAGGGGAGCAGGGCAGGATGAAACGTTGACCATTTTTCACATGAGTGCTTTCATCAATGCTAAAGGGGGAGATTGTTGGCAATTGACACTCTATTGGTTGGTTTCACTATGTTGTCATTGATGGAAAAATGATTTTGTGTTCCGACTTCATGTTTTGGTTCTATGGTGTACCGACAGACACTTCATTGATTCTACACCGACACTAACATGCCAAAAAGATTTCTTTGGTCACCGACAATGCAGACCGACATGATATAGTAAAGCTTATCGGTATTGGAGGCTGATATATCTTGGATTCGACATCGACAATTTGTTTTAATGTTTATACATTTATGTTATCTGACCGACATGTAATCTGATATTGCATATATCTTTGTAAGCCGACATAAGGCATAAAAAGTTGTATAGGGTATATAGGTCAGTTAAGATTAGATCATTTGAAAATATAGAAATAGACATGGTGATGGATATGTAAATGTAATATGATGCAAAATTATTCAGAGAGATTATGTATGTGAGGAAATTACTGTAAGGGTTATTTCGGTAAGGGGTTTAGGGATTCAAACCAGAACAAACAGAGCTTAAACTAGAACTGTATTCTGGCATAAAAGATGCAATCTTAGTAGTTCACACTTCTCCAGATTGTAGTCTGGAATTTTATGTAGTCAGTGAGGCTCCTATTGTGATTGAGTAGTGTTCTCTAGGTTGTAAGCCTTCCTACAAGTGCAGGCCCCTCATGTTTTGTAATATCTCTTCATATGGCTAGTGGATTTATATTGTGGGTCACAAATCCCACCGTGGTTTTTTCTCTTTGAGGTTTTCCACATATAAATCTGTGTGTTATGATTCTCATTTATGTGTTTGGCTTATTGGTTATTTTACTTCTTTCAATTCTATATGTACCAGTATATCGGTTGGTGTATGAATGTTTTAAGAAGGCTAAAATTTAATATTGCAGTATAACACTGATTCACCCCCCCTCTCAGTGTTATTGGTTTCCAACATTTTTAAGGAGCACATAAAATGGCAAAGGCTCATTTCTTGCTCTCTATCCCACATGAGAGAGGAAATTACAATGTTAGAGATTTCTATGATCAAACCTCTTCCTCCCCATTCATATGGCTTTTTGGTGCAGCTCAAATCTTATTTTGAGATGATGAAACAAGTTTTCATCATTCACAAAATGTACACACAGAGAATAAGGTTTGAACTCAGAAGCTTCCACTATTTGGTTACATGCCATATGCTAGTCTTGTTTGATAAAGAGGAGTAGTTTAGAAGGAAGAAAAGTGTTAAGGCCTAAATCAGATTGGAAGAAAGAGATTGGGACAACATTGGACCCAATATTGATAGATATTTTTGTAGATAAAGGGCAGATGTTGAATAAGCTAGATTCACACATGGATGCTTTATCAAGGTTGGATAGTGGGATGACCAAGATGGAGATTTATAGAAAAAAGATAGTAGATGAATACTACCAATATCATGTCAAAAGGCTTAAATATTATAAGCTAAATAGATTTGAATCTCTCAAGTGATTTCTTCCATCCATTGCAATTTTGAATTTTTGCAATTTTGAATTTTTTGCAATTTTGAATTCTCTATTTCTTTCCTTTTTAAAATATATTGTTTTCTTCTTTCTCAATTGATATAAGTTAGTAGGAGTGTATCTCTTGGAAAGGTGACAAATATATGACATTTTTAGAGAATATTGACTTTTATCTTCTCTATTTAATGCATTTTTTTGTAAATATTTTGTAAGTAGCTCTCTGTCCACGCACATTTACTACATCTGCAGGGCTATTAGATTTTACATCTTGATAAGGGAGCTCATGTGAAAAAAAAAAAGAGCTCCAAATCATATACAACACCTAATACCTATGAAAGAAGATAGAAGATTGTATGTCCTTGTCAAGAAGCCCAAAAAGTTGTTTGTCTTTTTCTTGTCAGGCGGTCACCTAATTTTGAAGTTGTAAAAGGCAAAAAGCTTGTTGCATCCTCCATTTTTATATAAGAGGATATTCAATTCCTTGTTTCGAGTCTCTAGGTCCATATAGAAGTTTTACTCAAACATTGTAATAGATTTTTTTTCACCAAGGGTGAAAAATATAGGAAAGTTCATAGTTTTGCAAGATAGTACTGTAACTAGTTTCATGTCCTATTTGTAATCTTTTGCAAAGGATATGCATAAGTAATTTCCAATTACATAAGAACCTTGGAATCAAGTCAATGATTTACAAGTTGTCATCTCTATTTTTTTCCCGATTCTTATATGAATCAATGAAGTCACAGATTTTTGGTCTATATTTTTGCACAGTGTTGTTAAATTTGAATAAACTTAAGCTTCTTCTACAGTACAAGATTAAATTACTTATTTTGAGTCAAAAGTATTTTAGTAGAGAATAAAATCATTTGAGATACAATTAGGAAATTCATTTGTGTTGTGATTAATATCAGATATTAGTCATATCAAGCAGAAGGTGTTATAGAGCATGTATATCTTATATTGCAATAATGGTTCATCTAGCCCAATGGACGAGGTATTGGTCACCAAATGATGTTGCTAACTATGACAATTAAAATCAAGAAAAAATATTTATCCTTATATTTATTTTATTTTTTGTAATTTTTTAGTTTTTAAGAGTAGGAAGAAGTATTGATTCTCATGATGATTTAGGACATATATGCAAGGACAAGAGCCATATCCAATGAGTTTAAAGTTTTATTGATTCACTCAATAGGTTGAGAATACATATATGATAGTACTAAGAGGATATTGAAACCATCATAAGAGTAATATAAGAGGGATACCCACCTAGGTACAACAAAGCCTAAAGTGTAGAGAAAGTGACTAGTCCCTTATCCCTAGTTACTATTTTGTTAGTTGGTCCATTGATCCAATTACTTGAAGATTGAGATTGGATACTCATAAAGGAATTTTGGAATCATTAGTGAGAAACACCAACACACCTTTCCCTCCTTGAGACACATTTCAAGATGTGGATTTTGCAAATGATCCACTTGATGCAAATAGGATTTCTATTTCAAGCACAATCCATAAAGAGAAATCAAATGATGAAAGAATAATTGTTGCTACCTAATTTTTGTCTAATGATGAATTCATCAAGACTCCAGAGTTCAAAATTTTTTGGTTGCGGGATAAATTGAAGGATATGTTAGAATATGAAATGGCCAATTTTGACAAGGAAAATATAGAAAATACTTTGGATGAGACAAGTAAAATGATTAAGGAAAGTGGCATGCTCCTAATTCCAGGCTATGATATGGAACAAATTTTTGTGTTAGATCAAGTGATGAAGTAGGAAGACCCTATATATGCCAAATAACTTGGTACTCATGGGACTGGGTTTCATCCTAGCATAAAAGCATTGACATAATGGTCAAAGGCCCCCAACACAGATAAGGCTAGACTTATATATGGGGTAGAAGAGAAAGTAGGGGATGCAATTGTAAGAACATTAAAGGACACATCAGATGTTGAAGCAACCACAATTGTATTTCATTCTTCATTTTTTGTAAAGGCAACCGTTGAGGAAAAAGAAAAGAGACATGAAACACTGAAGAAGCAACATGTGGCTTTAAATTCCTCTTTTAATCAATTGTAAATAGAAAATGTGAGGTTGAGGATGGAATTAGAAAAGAGATATTCTTCTTCTACTATTGTAATAGATCAATGACAACCTCTCCAAGGACATGAAATGTGGATTGGACTTGGTGAGCTAGAGGACATTCCCTCTATTTCCAATTTTTATCTTGAGATGTTAAGTGATGAAAATAGGGTCTTAGCCAAGGTAATTAAAAATAGGGACAAAATGCTAGATTTGGCCAAGGTCAAGAGAAGAGAAAAGTGCATGAAGATCATGAAGAACACAATTTTGCATCTTCTTGGGAAAATTTTAAATGAATTGGATGAGGTTCATGCCTCATATATACATATTTTGCAGGTCCATAGGAAACTGCACTGTCATGCGTCTAATCAAAGTAATAGGTCTAACCATAAGTGCATCAAAAGAGCATATATATATCATCATATTAAATTGTCAGAGATCAATATCAAGTCCTTCAAAAACACAAATAGCATGGTAGGAGAGGGGAATCACATCCTCCCCCCTAGAATTCGACTTACTCCTCGAAGTCGCAAAACTAGGATAGAACATGCACACATTAGTTCTGAAACTTCTTTAGCCAACATCAAATATTCATCCTTTCTCAGATATATGAAATAAGATAACTAAATTCTTCATAAATATGATCAACCAACAGGTAGAAACATCCAAATTTATTCATTTCCTATCATTCTTATTCTTATAGGTTTAAGCAAGGTAGTGAAACAAGAAATTTTCCCATTTTTTGATCATTCCAAAATCCATATGTCACTCACAATAACAATAAGATACATCATTTTTAACAATTTTAAAATATTGTAAACATACCAATTCACTTAAATTCATTCAATATATCACCACTAGCAATATATATTCTTGGAGGATGTAACATTGTAATTCAATCAATTTCCTTCAAATTACACACATTTTCACAATCTCGTGTAAAGATGAAATATTAAGTTGCTCAAAGTTTTTTTTCCAATAATACTGCCATTTCAAAGAATTATCCATCATTTTAGGAAGAATCATGAAATGATACAATTTTAGATTTCAAATTCTATAACACCATTAACATCCACTTGCACAAAATACAATGATCTTACATTTAAACACACATGATCATTCATTTGCACCATTAATATGCAACCATAACATAGGAAAATATGCATTTACCACATACGGTAAAACATTCATACTCATCCACAACATCGGGAAGTGCACAACACAAGGCTATATGAGTGGCATGTCTCTCTAGACAAGTCTTAATGCCCACTCACAAAATACATCTCCATCTATAATCCATAATTCATGATCCATAACCCTCACATATCATAGTCAATGGCTTGATGGTGTTAGGCCATACAACAAGATGAGACCCTCCATACAAGTCCATCATGGCTATCTCTTGTTTATGTAAGGTGTTTAGCCTCCAAGAGACAGTCACCACACACATAGGTGGGTAGTGGGTCCTAGTTGTATAACAACTTCACATACCCCCATCTGCAAGGGTTCCCTACATTTGCTTCCTCGTATACACTCAATCAAGTCCACCTCATACATCCTTGGAAAGGAATCACATTACAACACTAGAACAACATTTGAAAACAATAAGGATAAACTAGTTTAGCCACCAACGTCCATAAATAAAAGAAAATAAATTATCATTTTCAACAATAAAGCAAGGAAAATCTATGGAATTCACACTAAATCAAATGTGCAAAATATTCACAAGTTCTGGCTAAACCATCATAGACAAAGGTAAAATAAATTGCCGGTCCACACAAGCAAAGTAAAAATTATCATAAATTACACATTAAAACACCATGTGACTAGAATTAGCCACCACATGAGGAAGGAGGGAACAATGTCTGGCTATTGCAATAGCCCATCATGTGATGCATAATGAGCTTGCAATCCCACATGGCATGAAGTGTACACCTCGGCTACACCCCGCATTGTGTCCTAAGACAAGATGGCCATACACCAAGTGGAGAAGGCACACAATGGTCGTATGTCGCATGGCAGTACTCCTCATGGAGAAAACATGTGCAAGACACATTCGACATAGAAACATACCCCATAGGATACTCATGATAAGCTAGATGTATACATGGCTAGGGCTCACCCATATGCCTACCAACACATGATCAACTGGGCATCCATGGGTGCCCCTCTACAAGCATGCAATCGTCTCCAAATCGCTCTGCATCAAGTAGAAAAACATAACAACATATGTAAGGCACCCTCACATTACTTTGTACGTAGCTTTGTGCCCTCGAGCTCAACTCACTACCTTCAACAACATGACATCATCACTAGTACTATGTTAGAACATTAGTGGGGTGTGGCATTGTATCTATCGCATCATGTTAGAACATGTGTTGGTACAAAATCTATCTCTGCATGGGTAAAAATCTCCCCCACATGATAGATCATGGAACATCAATCATCATAGCATGCATGGCCCCTCGTAGGGTACACATGCAGTGTCGACAACCTTTCATGAGGACAAGGTAGTCGACTATGCCAGCTCCAAATGTCCCATGGATAGACAAGCAATGCCAGCTCCAAATGTCTCACAGACGGACAAGCAATGCCAACTCCAAACATCACATAGACAAACATGCATCTTGTGAAACCCATCCAGAGCCTTTATGATAACTCAAGGTTGTGGGCAAGAGAACTTAATTATCTTGATTAATGTGTTACCCTGAAATATCAATCATCATAAATTTGGCCACTGTACTCAAGAACTGTGGGGATTAGGCTAAACACATATGAACCACACAAATTGGTCCATAAAAGGGGAAGCATTGATTAATTATTCCCTTGAGTAGTGGAAGCTAAGGTCACTTCGTGCAACCATTATTTGTACACCGATCATTCTACCCAAGGAATTGGTAATGCTACTACCCATTCACATATTGACTTATCAACAACCCATGGGTTGACACTCACTAGGGTGGAAAGCATGAAACAACACATATATAGTATAGTTATTCCCATACCCATAAACAAACATATCCTTAATGGTTGATTACTTCATCATCCCATGGGTACACAAAGCAAGTACTGGCTTATCACAACACTCAAAAAAGCACTAGAATTGGATATTCACATTTACAAAGAGTACTTTTCCAATAACAATATCATTTTATTTAAGGAAGAAATCTCATTACTCTTCTTACCCACCTTGGTTTTTCAGAGCCAAAAGTGTGGGAGATTTCAGTCTTGTGACTGAATCTCGTTCATTAGCCCAAATCTAACCATGAACTTGAGAATAAGAAGTGGCTATCCTTTAGGGTTTGAGGAATCTATTGATTTGGAAACCAACATCACTTTTATAGGTTGGCCAAAAGATATAACAAAAACTAAAACCAACTAGGATATGCATGTTATCCACAATGTTTAACCATCTCCAAAAACTACAAGATTAAAATCACTTAATTATGCCAAAACCAATTGTTCTCTTCCAAAAGAATAGGATAACCAATAGACTAAAATGCCAGACCAAGCATCTCATCTTCTGGAGATCCAAAACACTTGAAATATAGAATACAAGTATATATAATATCTATAAATGTAGTACCCAAACCACAAACCCAAATCTACAACTGCAGAGCAAAACATGATAGACAAAATCACTCTAATACCGAAGCAACAATAAAACAAGTCAAAAAAAGTATGTTGACATCAATGCAAATGGTAGCCAATACAATATTCTTATTCATCAATGACAAAAATATAACACACACTACATCAAATGTGGGCACACTAAACTTGGATTGGTTAATGAAAGCTAATTGTTGTTGTAGGGATGAAAGAGTTTGGTCTATGTTGTTGATGGTTTCTTCGGTGGATGGATTGAAATTGGACATATTGGATTGGGATAGAGGAGTAATATTGTTGTATGTAGTTGGACGTAGAGAGTAAGGAGGTGGAACACTATGATATGTAGGTATGGGATATGATTGGGTCATAAATTGAAGACTCATGGAAGGAGGTATAAAATAATTTTGATTAACAAAGTTTCTTCCTTGACTAACATGTGTAGGATTACCATTTTGTGTGGAAGTAGCCATGATAGAGGATGTAAGTGTAGGAACACTAGGAAAGTATGTAGGCAGAGGAATATAATGATTGACTTGATTAGTAGTTTGAGTATAAACACGCAGTTCAACACAACTTTTGATAGGCATGATATTAGTGTCAACAATATGAGCAAGGCCACACAACAAATCAACACCAATTTTATCACTTTGAACAATTCTTTTTAATCCTTCAATCAGTGAGATTGCCTCACTTTTTGCATATTGTTGACTCATCCATTGTTGAAGATTTTCAAATACACTGTCAATCTTCTCCAATTGGCTAATGGAAATCATAGTTAGTGATTCAACCGCATCATGAGAATTATGAGAAGAATAGGGATAAATAACATCATTTGTTGGGTTAGAGCACCCACCAACATTCTCATACAATAAGTTAACCAAATTAGGGTCCATGTCCTTAGTAATTAAACCTTAGTAAGCCTTGATTCTACAACTTCTTCTCACAAGAATATTGTAGGTAGGACTAATGGTAACAAAACTCATGCACAAAGGAGGGAAATTTGAATTTCAAATTTCAAATTGTGATTAAACAATGCAAAATTTTATAAAAGTGACTGATTAACCAATTAATTAAGCAATTTAATTTGTGAATTTGAAAGATAAATGCCTCTAGACATATCATAGCGTATCATGAAGATCAGATCTGAAAAAAGATTTGAAAAATTATGCAACACACAAGTAAATTTTAGAATTATAAATTAGGGTTTTGGTGAATTCAACCACTAAATTTATGTAATTGAATTGAAATGAGATCTATGAGTGCAAATTTAAATTTTAAATTGCATAAATAATCAGATCTGAAAATAATTAATCCAAATTAGACAACCTGCAAGTTTAATTTTAGAATTAAAAATTATGGTTTTTGTAAATTCAACTTGTATTTTTTTGTAATTTGATGGAAAATTAAACTTGTAAATGTAAATTTGCATTTCAAAATGCATAAAAACTCAAATCCGAGAACATAAATTAGAAATTAAGGTGTAAGATGTCACGTTCACCAAAATGTGTTGTGGTGAAAAATTAGATTTTCCACCACTAAATGTAGTAAAACCACTAATTTTTTCGTAGAGACCATTACATTAGGGAAAGATGGAATTTGATAGATCTATCAAATTATATCTTTCCATAATGTGTAAATTAAAGCAATTATGCATAAACAGTGAGTTACAGTCGTCAAACAAAGCCACAAACTTGGATCTGATCAATATATGAGTGTTTGGATCTATTCCTAGAAAGTTGACCTGAATTGTCAGCACCAGAATGTCGATTGCTCTAGTCCTTTGAACTTTTTGCAGTAAAAAAGAGAACCTATTCCTCTCTACAAATAATGTTAGTCCTAAAAATTACAACTCTATACTTGTTCCTGCACACAATAGAGAAAGGAAAATGTTTGGGAATAGGTTTTGGAATTAACCATGAAATAGAATTGAAATGTAAATAAAGTACTAAAATGGAAATGATTTCCTTTTGAGGGAAATGTTGTAAATGTATGCAACACTAATGATATGCCTCTTTATGAATTTTTGTTTGTCTTCATAAGGAATTAGGGTTTCATGTAGATAGTCTTCATAAAACATAGAACATGAATGTCATCTCCAATGCTTGAATCTTGACTTTACTTCTGCTCCAATGCTTGAAAGAAGACTGATTACTTTCTCACTTGATGTAATTGATATCTTGAATTCAAATTATGAATGTCTTATTGATTGATGGATGCCAAAATGAGAGGGGTAGACTTCCTTTTATACATGATACTAAAAAAATAAATTAATTTTCCGACATGAGCTGACACAAGATCTAGGTTCCCACTCAAATCATGTTACCATTATGAGGCCCCAAAATGGGCCATTTTGAAGAGGTCCAAGGCATTGGGTGCTCTGGTCCCTAAGGACCAACCTTGGTCCTGGACATCAAAGTCCAAGGATTGTGAGGAAGGAAATGCAAATCACGAAAATTTGAATCAAATACATAGTATGAGAAAAATTAGGGGTTCAATCAGGCCTTAGGGGATGAACACCAAGGTGAGGGCCCAAGTGAGGACAAAAGTGTAAGGAAGTGCAATTTAGGACACTACAAAAGAAACTTCAAAGCTCTATTCAAATGTACCTCTATATAATCAAGAAATTATTGTGAAATCCATTATCATGTATATGATTAAGTGCAATTCAAATTTGAGTGAAATTTTGAATCATCTTTTAGAGGACCTTGCTAATGCATTGTTGGAGGAAAGAGATGAATCTATCAAGCTAAAGGCAGAGTTATGAGAAAAATCTCTTAGATGATTTGGATCCTCACAATCTGAGGATGAGATAAAAAAGAAAACAAAGAAAATCTTAGGAGTTGAGGACAAAGCAAAGGGTAAACACCCTTATGAGTATGAGGGAGGAGGAGCTATGACTAAAGAACAAGCTCCTTTGGTTGATACTAATTTGGAAGACATTCTTGATGTCTCTACACATGACATTGATGTGTCAATTTTTGATGTTCCTTTGACAGAGTTGGGTGGTGATGAGAGGATGATGGTAATAATAAGTATAAGGAGACTCTTCCTTTGGAGAAGTCTGATACAAGTGCACAAGTTGTAGGGGGACTAGGTAATGTGAGTATCCCTCCTCTGGGGAATACAAACCAGAATGATGAACAAAACATTTCAGAGAATACATGAATGTTTGTGTAGAGAAGAATATATAACTTGATAGAGATGAAGAAGATGCAATTAAGAAGATAGATGAGAAGCAAGATGCTTCCTCTAGTAGACAAGAATTTGGTGAGGGGTCTTCTTCTCCCTCTAATTCTTTCAAAGACCTAATAGATTTGCAAATGCATTTTGAACTTGTGGTGACACCATATTTAATGCAGATTCCAAGTCATGAAGGGCAAGTTGACTTGTCAAATATTTCTTTTCTTCACAAGTTGTATCTTGGAGATATCCTACATACCTTAGCAAGAAAAGAAATATTGCAGGAACATGTGAAGAAGACAAGGCTGATTGATGATACAATAAGAATAATATAGGTTTGGCTAATCATAGGCAAAAATTGATTCCTCTTTAGCTCTAGAGAAGAAATTGAAGCTACTAATGGATTCCTGTAAGGATCACTCATCCCATGTTGAGCAGAAAGTAGAGCAAGAAGCCTAGAGAATGTTGAAAGACAAAATAATGGTTGAAGTATTTGACCAGTGTGCCAATGCATGCAATAAATTGTAGGAAGGAATAAAGGAGTTCAAAGATTGTGTTGATGAAGAAAATGCTCTCTATTAGTTTTTTTTGAGGTGTCCTGATTCAATAAAGTATTAAAAATCATATATTCTCTATTGAGTTGTGCAAATATTTTAGTTGGTTGGAGCTTATGACTTGACAAAGGATAAGGATGGTTCCAATAGGGCTAGAGTGGGAAACCTTCATTTATAGCTATATTTTCTACTATACAAGAGGAAACAAATCAAGAAACAATTTAGTTTGTTGAGAGAAGCAATGAATTTGAAGTTGGATTCTCTGTTTGGAGTATTAAGTGAAGCAAAAAAGACAAAATAAAAGATGAAAGTCATAGATAGTATAGATGTGGCTAAGGATTTGTATATACAATTTTAGTGCTAGAACCAAATTCTTTCATTAGCTAAGGTGAATTGAGATGCAACTCAAAGCCACTTTCAAGTAATTCATAAATTTATTCTATCTTTTAAGGGAGTTGCAAAAGCATTTATGAGACTTTTTTGTTGTTGTATAGTTATGCAGAGGCTGTGTGTATCATTATTTGTTTTTATTGAATATTTCATGTGCATAGTACACATTTTGAGGGATCTTCATCTAAGCAAGAGAGTGTTGAAATTAGTGCACACAGTTAGTGGGAGTATATGCATTATTTTTGGTTGTCATAAGTAGGAGACAATAAGCCCTTTGTCCTTGATGTTAGAGAGGGAGAGAATGTATAGTTCCAATTGGTTTTTTTGTCAAAGATGAGTGTATAGATAAAGGTAGAGAAGATGTGTAGATAACCATGTGTATTTCCATCAATGACAAAGGGGGAGAGTGTTGGCAATATGTGCAATATATTATTGTCATTGGTGAATTTGATGAGGCTGACAAATAATGTGTCATGAGACATTTGAGAGAGATGGTTTGACATTTGAAAGAGATCATTTGACATTTGACAGAGATGGTTTGAATCAATTTTGACATGATCAATATAATTGAAGACAATCTAGAAGATCACTAGTTGTATCCATGGTTGAACATAAATTTGGATGTATGGTATATATATCATAATACATTGTTACCTATTATTTATACTTTAGGTAAGGAATGCAATCATAACGATTGATTTCTCTATGTTTCAAGGGGTTAGATGAAAGTTTTCTATACTTTTTGTGTTACTTATTCTGACTAGAAAACTTGTTTAAGGAATTTACAGTGCATTTTTTATGTTTATGAGTTTTTAGTTTGGTTTGCATTTTACCATATTACATGATCTGGTTATGTAGTTATAGAGTTAAGTCTGATAGAATGAAAGTAATCTAATTCCTAGATTTCAAGTCATATCCACTTCTATAGAAAGAGTTATGTTTGTCTTCTTGATTACAATTTGGCAATGTAACATGTCTCAAAGGTTTCACTTGAATGCTCTACATACCTTTGTAGTATTGGTATGCTTGTGCATGTTTGGGAACATGTCCAAAAAGGTATAAGAGTTTAGTGATATTATCTTAAAGTGAATTAGTGTTCAACAATGCTATATTCAATATGCTGAAGTGTCATAGTTTGTCCAATTTACATTGGTTCCATCAATTCAATGGGATTGTTCTTTTGTGATAGAATTTCATGATCAGTTACTTCAAGAGACGATTGAAGAAAGGCTATATATGGTCTAAATTACTTTCATCCTAGTTTGTATGATGATTTTGGATTATCCCTAGTGGTGTAAAGGCAAATAGTTAATAATTTTGGCAATGATGTTTTTATTTGGGCCAACAGATTGAGTTCCTTCATTTGCAGTTGATATTGACCTATCTCAATGGCTTTGAACGATGTTTTTAGTTGTTTTTGGGGTTCATCTATGTTGTTGATTGATCTGCAACCTAATTTTTCTTGATGATAAATGTGTTTGATGCCGACCTATACTAGGTCACATGTTTCATTTGATAGGTCATATTGGAGCTAACCTAATTGATGTTTTGGGGTGTTGTGAAACATACATAAGGAAGGATAGATCATTGGTGAATGTGTGGTCAATAAATTTTAACATACTCACTTGATGATATATTTTAACATACATACACCATTTCTAGATCAATGCTCTATAAATAGTAAAAGATAATCAAAATGCTCTACATGTTGTTATTTAAACATCTGGTCATTCATGTATTTACTTAAATAAATCTCATCACTTGAAGAAATATCTTTAATATGAAATTTTCACTTCAACCTCCTATGATCATTTTCCTAAATACCATTAGTCAATCAATTTCCTAGATTAGGCATAAAACTTGATATCCTAGCCTTATTTGCCACCAGTTACTTTTCATTAAATCACACACACAGATTCAAGTGCCCACATATATATTACCTTATTCAATCTCATATCCTACCATCACTTAATTATAATCATTTTTAAACTGAGCATTCCTAGAAAAAAAGAAGCATAACCATCTATAACACAATACAGATTTAATCATTGCACTACCAATTCTTCTTGCTAAAAATTCATGGAATAAAGGCTTCCTTAAAAATTGAATAGGATAAAGAGATAGAATCTTGTCTCAATCCATCCATTTGATCAAATAGAATATTTTATCAAACCACACAACTCCTACTCAAGAATAAGACTCTAATCATACCAAACCAAATAAAGACATAATGGTATGATCTCAAATTTTTAATGTATGCAATGCACCAAGTTTTTACTTTTTTCTACACACATATTATAACTTCCTACACTATTTATTCAAGAGAGATTCTATATATTCAATTCTTTTTTAAAAATAAATCATGGATACAATGCAAAAATCTCAATGTTCAAACAATTCCATTTTATCCAACTTCTTTAATATATGCAATACTTGACTTTATCAATGAATATCCAATGCTTCTACTCATTATCGATATACTCCTAAACACTATGATTATTTTACCCAAATAAGAGGAGAGGGAGAAAGAACACTACCAATCAACCAATGTATGCACATAAAATTATGCATGAACAACTTTAAAATTCCTAAGCATGTCTCATTTATCATACTATGCAACTATTAACATCATTTTCTAAGATATACAATTTCAACTTCCCATAAGGTCTCCTAATATTATAAATGCAACTAGAAATATCAAGTCCTTATTGAAATATATGATTTATTCAAATAATATTCTCTTAAATGCAAAATCGCACACGTATATAAACACATGATAGTCTCATTAGTATCCATACTTCATTAATTAACTTACTTACATTTTACATAGGAGAATAAGAAAAAGAGAAAGGCATCATTAAATTACTATTTTCTTATATAGGTGCATCACACACAAGTTTTTCAATTTCACATCATGGTTCACACCAAATCATTCTTATATGTATAATACAAACACTCCATCTTTCTATTCATAAGAAAATTAATGTAACAAACTAATCATAAAACATAACATTAGATAAGAGAACACACACAATTTCTCTTCACTCTCTAACATGATGAATTATATAGGAAAACAACATTTAATATTCGGGTAAGCACTATAAATTACAAGCAAGAAAGACCACATAGAATCATATAGACGTCATGCTCATCTAAGAGGAATCATAAAAAATGAATACACATATTGCACACAACTTATGATTCCTAGAAGGGATTAGGGAGAAACACAAAGCATAAACATATAAGTTCTCCTAAATTCCCATGATGTTTTCCATTTAAAATTTCAAAGAACAACTCAAGCTAAGAGAATAGTATAGTACTCCATGCAAGGCCAAGAGAAAAAATCCCTAACTAGAGATCCCAGTGTTTGCAACACGGGCTCTGATACCAGATGTAATGCCCGCCAAAATACCCTAGAGAAATAATCTAAAATCTATAAGTAAATGGAGATAAATTTTTTTCTAAAACATTCGATACACTATGTTATCATTAACATGCATCAATGCAACATTAACCATTGCAAAATCACATAAACCAATATGTACATAATCATAAAACTATATTACTCAAGTGGATTAAATATTTCTAACTATCAGCATATCTTCAAATACACTCTCACAAACACATTAATTACCTAGGATATATTTGTAGACACCTAAAATTGTCCAGTCTAATTAAATAAATATCTTTATTTATTTAATTATTTTAGCCTAATTCTTTTATTAATTAAATAAATCTTTATTTATTTAATTAATTCATTTATCCTCTTCTAGCCTTATTTCTCATTTAAATAAATACATTTATTTATTTAAATTATCCTTTTCCTAGATTAAATAAATATTTTATTTATTTAATAATCCCACTTTTTCTATTAATTAAATGAATCTTTATTTATTTAATTGATTCATTAACCTTTTCTACCCATGACACATGTCATTCATCTCCTAATTCATACACTACCTACCCCTCTTATTATTTTATTATTTCTTTTACCTACCCTCTAATCATAGTCGACCTCTTTTACACCTCTCAATCTTATCCCTCCATTTCATATAGTGTCTTCTATATAAGGATATGCTTCCTTCATTATCAAACCCTCACTGACTGCCTAACTACTTGATCAATTGACTACGCTTTCGAACTATCATATGCGATCCAACTTGCAACCACATTTCCGTTATTTGTTGAGCTCTTGTGCACACATAAAATCTGAGAGCAAATATAGCAAGGAAGATCAATGGAGATAGGAAGAATGGAAATTCAAACCCTATTGGACATGTGATGGTATAATCTTTGTGATTTCATTTGATTTGTATTGTCTTAGGTAATTTTCATATGTTATGGTGGATCTTTGTTGTTGTTAGGCTAGGGTTTTGTGGTTGAATTCATTTAGTCTTTCAATGTTGTTGTTATCCATTTTCACTGTATACATTTTGGCACGCCCGGTGGGACCCTTGTTCCTTTTGCATTTAACATCCTTCTTGCAGATTTTGTGTCTTGGAGTTGCAGATCTAACATTTTCAACAACATTTTGGTATTTCCGCATTTGCGTACTTTCAGATTGCGTTTTTGGTTTTCTGCCACATCTGCGACATCTGGGATCACGTCTGCATCCTCGACAATATTTTATTTTTTTTGCAGATTTTGGAAATCACGTCTGTGTTACCTAATCATGTCTGTGGAGTTTTCAGGTGTGTCTGCGACCATGAGCCGCGTCTGTGTTCTGAAATCATGTTTGTGTCAGATCTAAGTGTGTCTGTGAAATTTTGTAGTGTATGTGTCTCTGATAACCACGTCTGTGTGAAATTGTTACATTTTGGACTTCTTTGATTTGGTTTTTCATTTGGGTTTTCAAATCTGGTTTATTTTGAGCTAACATTTTCAGATCTAGCTAACGAAATTGGTGCAACTTGTCTTGAAAGCAAAATCATTTTGTCGAAGGCCCCTATTTCACAAAGTCTTTTGGATTTAAAATTTACCTAACTTGTGTGTTTTCAAGAAGGGGTGATAATTTGAAACAATCCAAACTACTAATACATCTTTGTTGCAGGATCTAGGTAAGGGTTTTTGATATTTATTTTGTGCCTTGTTTTCATAGACTAGAAAACACTTCCATTGGTGCACTAAAATTGAACCATTGTCTTTTGTGTCTTGAGTAATAGGCTCTTTTTGTTTCATCTTTAGAGGGCCTGTCTCCTCGTGTGGTCATTAGGACTACTAGTGAGGAGAGAATGACCCAACTGGTAGCAAAAGAAAAGCCATCTTCTTCCAAACCACTATAAATAACTGTATTCATGGTGAAAACTATGAATAACATGTGCTGATTAGTTCATACTGACACTATGTCTCCCCATAAACCCGTTTGATCAAATTTATTTGATCAGTTGTAGGGCGTAACCCCTACCAGCTAGGAGCCTTCTGTATTTACAGAGCTGAAAGTGCCACATGTATGGCCACATGAGCGGATGCCCTTACTAGCACCTTTTTGTTTTAGAAGCCAAAATCCTTCTAGTTGTTGGGGTAGGAGGTCGGACCTCTAGTAGCGGCCCACACACATACGGTTCTTAGCAGAGATACAAAGTTCACCACGGGGAGTTTTCGTGGGGACTGATGCTTGGCTTCCCCGAGAAGTGAGTGCCGAGGGTGGAGCCAGTGGGGTCAAACATCTAAGTATCCGCTTTGAATAGCGTAGCCTCGAGGGAAACTCCATGTGGGATCAACAACTATTATCTTGGCCAACCATAAGAATTGTGCTTGACTTATTTTGAACAATCAAACATTCAAGACCAAACATCAAAAAATTGTGTCTTTTGTATCTTCAAGTGTATGCAAAACAATTTTACATCAAACAACACACTTGTCTTTGAGTCATTTTGAGTTTAAACACTTACAAACATTGAGTCCTCAACAATATTGTGTCCTCATCACAGAAAGCAGTCAAACATTTAGATTTAGTCACAACAAGCAACTTCGCAAATTGGAAAAATTGCACAAAATCTCCAAAAATGTGTCTGTGTCTGACAGAATAGTGTTTGTGTCATCTAACCGCGTCTGTGAAGGGCAGAAATGTGTTTGTGTTCTCAGAATCAACATTGAATTTGCAAAATCTCAGAAACGCGTTTGTGTCTGACAGAAACACGTCTGTGTCTGGAAAACACGTCTGTGAAGTATACAGGCGCGTCTGTGTTCAAAATTGAAAAATTTCATAATTCAGCAAACAAGAACAGTCAGTTTTAGACTTATTGAGCTTCCTAGGTTATTTCTCCAGGGTTTCGTCTAGCATTTAGCCTATTTCTAGGTCTCACAAAGTCCATCATTTCTTTACACCTTACATTACATACACATTTGTCTAAACTTGAGTCAAAAGGTCACTTGCTTGTCCTCATCATACTTTGTCAACACACTACATACAACAACATTTTGCTAAGTGGTCCCTCATCAAGGTCTATCACCTTTGGGTCTCATTTGGTCTTACTTAGAGTCAAGGTCAACTTACCTCATCAAGAGAAACTATCATCTCTTTAGAAGCCACACCTAATCTACTACATACATACTTGGTCTTACACTTTGGACATTGCAAGTAAACCTCAGATTCATTTACACTCCATCCAACTCTTGGTCTTCCATACTCTTTCCATTTTCATCTAGTCTCAAACATCTTGGTCAAAACCTAGTTCATGGTTGAAACCCGTTACCTAAAATCTAAGAGAGAAGCTAAAGAGGCTCAAGAGTCCGCAAACATGAGTTCTTATGAGTATGACAATGATATTTTTTTCAATTCTGATCATAATACCTTACCTGACATGGATGCCTATAGAAACATTCCAAATGTTGAGCACATGGACACTATAAACAACAATGATACACATAATGACGATATGGACAACTTTTCAGTACATTCAGCAAATGTGGAAGAATCCATTATGGATCCTCGTTTCAATAAATTGGTTGAGGAAATAATGAGGAGGGATAGACAATATTTCTTACAAATGATGGGACAAAGTGGAGCCAAGATACCTCATGATTTTGACATGTCTCAAATAATGGAAAACTGACCTTTGCAACAAACTCACTCCAACATGAATCAAAGGAGGCCTAATAGTGGAGGCAATCGAGGATCACATCTTATGCCTGAATCACCATCATCTTTGTTTCAAAAACCAGAGGTCCCATACACACATGGTCAAGCATATGATACTCACCTTCGCAGACCATTATGGAAGTCTTATGCAGAAAAATATGCTCAATCACATACCAATGCTAAGGACCAACCACCAAGGCAATTGGATATCCAAAGGTAGGCTCAAAATTTGGACACAAGGAAACCCCGTGTCAAATTTGGGGGCAACACACTAGAAAAAACTCATGACATGCTTGTAGAGTATGGTATACATGGACAAAGCAGATATTCCATTCCTCACCATGACTCTATACCAAGTGGCTCATATACGCAACATCATTACAAACCTCCTCCATATGAACATGTGTATGATCAATATCATCCATATATGCAACATGCTCCTCCTCCAATTGGTGCCTCAAGCATGGGGTATGGTCCAAGAAGTCGATCTCCACCTAAGAGCAATTTGGAACAGCAAATCAGGGACTTACAAAAGAAAATGGAGGACATAAATACACCGAAGCCAACATACACAATGAGAGACATATGTCCTTATCCATTTGACAAGAGCATTCCAATGCCTCCTTTTCCTACACACTTTGTGACACCTAAGTTTGATAAGTATAGAGGAAAAGGGGATCCTAAGGAACACATAAGACAGTTTTTCATAGTTTGCATTGAGGTAGCAGCAGAAGAGACATATTTGATGAGATTATTCCCACAAATCTTAGGAGATCAAGCTATGGAATGGTTCTCTCAACTCCCACCTAGAATTAAGTCATGGGGTGACTTAGCAGAGGCATTTATCCAACATTTCTCCTACAACATAGAGACAGACATATCAATCACTACTTTATGCAATACCAAGCAAAAAGATGGAGAGTCTTTTTCATCATTTTTACAAAGATGGAGGAATCTAGCCAGCAGATGCTCTTGTGAAATTCCACAAAAACAAATGGTAGAGATGTTCACCCAAAATGTTAACAAAGACATTGGCTATGATCTAAGGAAAGTTTTTTTGTCCACCTTCAAGGACGTCATTGAAAAAGGCTTAGCAATAGAGAAGGTCCTAATTGAACAAGGAGTCATTAAGATATTCAAGGAAAACAAAGATGACTTTAAAGGAAAAGACAAGCCAAGATTTTGGAATAAAAACAAGAACACAGTCAATGATGGTGTTGTGGATGCCAATACGGTACGACCAAAAATCATTTTTTCTGGATCAAGCTCTACAAACAATCAAGTGAATACTCAAACAACTTCAAGGTCATGAAGGAAGTACACCCCATTGAGAGAACCACTAGAATCAGTTTTCAAAAAGCTAGTGGCAAACAAGGTAATCACTATTCCAGATTTTCCTTCATATGAACCAAAGGTCAAACCAAATTGGTGGAATGATGAGGAGTATTGTGAATTTCATAAGAGAAAGGGTCATAGAATAGGAAATTGTCATCGACTAAAGAACATCATACAAGATCTCATTGATAGAGGTGACATTGAGATTGAAGGACACTCATCCAATCAAGAACATGAGATGTTTAAGGAACCATTCCCAAAACATGACAAGGGAAAAGCTGTAGCCATAGATGACCAAACCAACTATACCAGAGCATCCTATAACTATGATTCAACTATCAATCACATCTTGATGGACAATTATGTCTCTACCATTATTATCAAGGACAAAACACTTGAGAATTATACCCAAAGACCCAAAATTGTCTTAGAATGCATTGGATCTTCTTCTGAACCTACCTCTGAATGTAATGTCACAACTTGTCAAGGTAAATTCACTTTGCAAGATGCTCCAGCTAAAAATACCACTTCCTCATCAACCAAACCTGAGTATGACCTTGTAGAACAGTTAGGGAAGACACCCACACTCATCTCCATCCTTGAGCTTTTACGCATATCTCCTGCACACAAAGCTATTCTTGACAAAATCTTGAGAGACACTCCTATCCCTACTGATCTGAATGTGGACCAGTTTCAAGTGATGGTGGGATACCTTTCCATTCCACACTCTCTTACATTCACAAAAGTTGATGACGACTCCATAAGTCAGCCACATAATGCACCATTACACATTGAAGCCTTCATACACAAACATCGAATAAAATGAGTCCTGATAGATGGAGGAGCGGGTCTAAACATTTGTACATTGAGCACAATAAAACAATTGGGATATTTTGATAAAGCTGTAAATTCTACAAACAAAATTACCATCAAGGCATATGATGACGAAGAGCGTTCATCCAAAGGCACAGTCACCTTACCTCTTCGAGTTGGGCTAGCTACAAAGGATGTGGTTTGTGAAGTCTTAGATCTTGATCTCACATACAACATATTGCTAGGATGTCCTTGGATTCATGAAATGAGGGCAGTCGCATCTACATATCACCAGTGCATCAAGTTTCCTCACAACGGAGTTGAAATAATAGTTAATGGAGATCCTAATCCATTCATATATTGCAATAACTTGAGACCGAAAACTGAAATGATCATCCCAAGTAATAGGGAAGTTGTTCCTTCTTCTGCATACATTGATCCTAAGTCATTAAAACCTTCGACATCAAAACAAGGTGAGCTTAAAGGGAAATTCCAGGACAAGGGTATGGGTGAATACACTTTGAATCAAACCATGTACTTACAACAAGTCATGAATTCACCAAAAGATTATGGACGACCACATCCTACTAAGTGGGTATCTATCATTACACTTAAATGGGATCCTACAATCTTCCAAAAATGGGGAGAAGTGGAAGAAGAAGACTTATACAAAATGCTTTACAGGGATCCTGAAAATGATACACAAGATAATATCAGCATACCATGTGAAAAGTATGGTAAAGGGTTCAAGATCCTACAAAAATTTGGGTATGATGGCAAAAGTCCTCTAGGATTAAGAAAAGAAGGCATCATTGAACCTTTACAGCCTGAATTGGCATTCAAAAAGGAACACACCAAAGGACTTGGTTTCATGACTTCTAAGGTTCATACTAAAAAGACAAAAGAAGCATTACAAATCAAAGCTGCCAAAATTCAACAAGAGAATCGCTATTCCACAGACTCAAATGAATGGGAATGGGGTTCAGACAAATCCTCTAGTGACTATGAACTCACTGAGACATTTAGAGAACCAGGTGAACCAACAAAAGAAGAGGAATTTAATAGAAAATTCAAAGTTGGTCAAGAAACAATCTCAGACGATCCCATACAGTCCTTGCCTCTAGATCCTAGGTTGAAATCACATAGAATGAGAACACCTATCCCAGAATGCGCTACTAGTAATGATAATTTGGATTCATTCATGATCGAGACTGATGAGGAGAGTGCCAATGATGACCTTGATGACTACCTCGACATACCTGAATATAAACACATCTTCACTCTTAGTCCCTCTAACTTCGAAGACATCAAAGGCCTTCCCCTTGTTCACCACCAACTCATTGACTGGGACCATGAAGGACCTGCACAGTTTGACACATTCCAAAATGATGAAGCTTTTATTGACTATCTTGGCCTAAGAGAGGATCTTCCCCCTAGGGACCATAAAGCGGGATACACTATAGAACTCAATAGCGTGGCATATTTCGGTGAGGGTGTCAGACCTTCCAGTCGCAAAAATATAAAAATAAAAACAAATCAAGGGTCTTATGGTGAAAACCATGTTGTGGCGCTGTCTGACCGTAAAAAAGTAAAAAGAAAGGACGTATCTGAGGGAGAAAACCTCTCTGAGGCACCCGAAGATGGAAGGCTCGACATTCTCCTAGCATCATATGAGGAAAAGTCATCCATGTTGGTAGAGGAGACTATCAAAACAAATATTGGCACCGAAGAAATTCCACACAACATATTCCTGGCTCAATCTTTAACAGAGTCAGAAAGGTCAAAATTCATAAGTTTCTTCACAGAATGACAAATCAACTTTGCATGGTCATACACTGATATGCCTGGATTGGATCCGGATTTGGTAATGCATCATTTGACAGTTAAACCGGGGGCAAAACCAATGAAATAGAAATTAAGAAAGATGCATCCACAAGTGGCATTATTAGTCAAAGCAGAGATTGAGAAATTATTGGATGTTGGATTCATACACCCAATTGATTATCCTGAATGGATCTCCAACTTAGTGCCTATCAGTAAACCAGATCATAGCATCAGAATATGTACAGAATTCAGAGACATCAACAAAGCTTGTCCTAAGGACGATTTCCCCTTACCAAATATTGACTTGATTGTCGATCTCACAGCAGGTCATGCGATGTTATCTTTGATGGATGGATTCTCTGGTTACAATCAAATAAAAATCACATTTGAGGATCAGCACAAAACAACATTCACTTGTCCGTGGGGAACTTTTTTTTGGAATGTCATGCCCTTTGGGCTAAAAAATGCAGGCGCTACATATCAAAGAGCCATGACTACTATCTTTCATGATCTCATGCACGTTACTGTGGAAGATTATGTTGATGACCTCTTGAGCAAATGAATAGACAGAGATGCACATTTGGACATACTTTCAGTCATCTTTGATCGGTTGGAAAAATATAAAGTAAGATTAAACCCCAAGAAATATGTCTTTGGAGTGACCTCTGGGAAGCTCCTGGGATTCATTGTCTCAAAAAGAGGAATTGAAGCTGATCCAGCAAAAGTCAAGGCCATCTTAGAGATGCAACTACCAAGAAATATCAGTCAACTTTGATCTTTGTAAGGGAGACTCCAGTCCATACGAAGATTCATAGCACAACTTGTAGATAAATGTAATCCCTTTCAGCACTTGCTACATAAAAACATCAAATTCAAATGGGATGATAACTGTCAACAGGCTTTCCAGATACTCAAATATTATCTTTTGAATCTGCTAGTTTTGCCACCAGCCCCAGATCAACCCCTATTACTATACATATCAACTACTTCAATAGCACTGGGGGCACTCTTAGCGCAACAAGTTGTTGAGGGCAAAGAAAAGGCAGTATACTATATCAGTCGCACATTGGTGGGATATGAGCTAAACTACACACCAATTGAGCGTGCATGTCTCGCAGTGGTCTTTTCTTCGCAAAAATTACGACATTTTATGCTAACTCATAAAACTAAGTTGGTTGCAAGGATCGATCCATTGAAATACCTTCTCACTAAAGCAACACTTATGAGGCGACTAGCCAAATGGGTGATGCTCCTGAGTGAATTTGACATTGAGTATGTGGACAGAAAAGCAATAAAAGGACAAGACATCGCAGATCAGTTAGCAGATGCCCCCATGATAGATGATGTTCCTCTAATTTCAGAATTTCCAGACGAATCCATCTTAACAGTGTCACATGCAAAGCCATGGCAACTATACTTTGATGGCTCATACACGCAACATGGGGCAAGAGCTGGCATCCTCTTCATAACTCCTCAAAGGGATTCTATACCAAAATCATATCGATTATCATTTCCCTGCACTAATAACATAGCAGAATACGAGGCATTAACAACTGGATTACGAATAGCAATTCAGTGGAAGATCCAAGAACTTCATGTTTTTGGGGACTCTCAACTTGTAATTCATCAAGCAACTGATGACTACCAAACAAAGGATGAGAAATTAATGCCCTATAAAAGAATGGTGGATGACCTGAAACAACATTTCATGAAAATAAACTTTGAGCAGATACCAAGAGAGCAGAATCGAGCTGTAGATGCCATGGCTACAATTGCTTCACTGATTGATCTACCTCTGAATGAGACCCGCTATGAGTTCTTGGTGGATAACCTTTTGGTTCCTTCATATGAAATCACTCCTACTGAGATGATATGTGTTGTTGGTCCTGAGTCCCAGTTATACAGTTCCATTTTCACATGCCTTCATGACAATATCCTACCTCCTGACTTATCTAATAACCAACGGTGCACTTTCATTCACCAATCTTCTCGATATGTCATTTTAGCTGATATCCTATATCATCGAGGTCTAGATGGCACTCTTCTTAGATGTTTAGAAAGTGACGAAGCTCAAATTGTGTTATGTGAAGTACATTAAGGGATATGTGGTCCACATTCTAGTGGTCCTACCTTAGCCAAGAAACTTATCAAGACTGGATATTATTGGCCCAATATGGAAAAAGATTCATATCAATTTGTCAGGAAATGTAAGCAATGTCAACTTCATGGAGGCCTCATCCATGTGCCAGCACAAGAACTTCAACCAATTGCAACTCCTTGGCCCTTTTGTTAGTGGGGATTCGATCTCATAGGCAAGATTCACCCTCCATCTTCCAATGGTCATAAATTCATAATCACTGCCATAGAGTATTTCACAAAATGGATTGAAGCCATACCTCTCACACAAGTTACTGGAAAACAAATTGCTACATTCATTCTCAACTATATCATTTGTCGATACGGTATTCCTATTTACATCATCACCGATAATGGTCGTCCCTTCAAAAATCAGGATGTTCGTGAACTCTGTGACTGCTTCCATATTTCCCATCATTTCTTCACACCATATTACCCTCAAGGTAACGGTCAAGTTGAGGCGTCTAGTAAAACAATCCTTAAAATCTTAACAAAGACAGTCGATGATGCTGGCCATAATTGGCATATCCAACTTAATCCCGCACTTTGGGCCTATCGCAAAAGTGTTCGCACACCTACAGGAGCTACACCCTATTCACTTGTCTACGGCGCTGAAGCTATCTTGCTTATTGAGGTTGAGTTACCCTCTTTACGAGTCTCTTTGTGAAACATTATCAATGACGAAGACTACAAGGTCTCTTGCTTGCGAGAACTTGAACTATTGGATGAACGAAGACAAACTACTTTTAACCATCTCAAGGCTTATCAACAATGAATGAGTCATAGTTACAATCATAAAGTCAAGCTTTGAACATTTGAGGTAGGCGACTTGGTTCTCAGAGAAAACCCCCAAAATCAGCAAGACAGAGAGAAGAAAGGAAAGTTTGAACCAAACTGGCTTGGTCCTTATGTCATCACAACAACATATGGATCTGGTGCATATCAACTTTCAACCACAGAGGGTGAACCTTTGGAGGATCCTATCAACAACATGCTCCTTCACAGGTTTTACACATAGCTCTTCAGAGTATCCTAATTCAAAAATACAAAAAAATCATAAGAATCAAATAATCGTTACGTGGTGAAAACCTGGCAAATAGGCGCCTTGTGACACAAAAAAAAATCAAAAAATCAAAAAAGTAAAGAAAAACATTTTGTCAAACGGTGAAAACCACTTCGGTGGCACCCTAGGCAAGTACCATGGTGAAAACTGGGTCACCAGCGCCATGCATAGAGACATTGCTCCTCCCTCTTTCAGGATTCACTGGCATCCTTTCACTTTGCACACACTCACAGGGTATTCATCCATAATAAACTTACCCATTCCCATCATGGCTTGTTATTGATCTACCCAAGATTGGTTAACCATTCATAATAAACATTCCTTTTCATCCCTTTCTGTTCATAATAAATCAGCTCCTATCTATGGCTAAGGCAAATCCTACGTTTAGTAATGGGTGTGGAACTAAGAACATCACATGTTTTGAGGAGTACAATTTCTTCCACTTTTCTTCAGTCTATACGTGCACAATCCACAATAAAGCAGCACTTGCATCACAATCCACAACAAAGTTTCGTCTTCTTCACAATAAAGTATCAGTTTCATGGATTCAGTCAGTTTTAGATGAGACACAGCAGCAACAATGGGCTCCAACAAATCAAATCTTTCAATAGACTCAGACAACATATGGTTCAATGCTATCTATCCTTTTGTGAAAGTAAACATTGTGACCACAATGAAATAAGACTTATACAAGTGACAAGAGACACTAAACTTGAGGACTACAGTGGATGTTGGTATCAAGTCTTGGTTTTCTTTTGACTTTATGTTTTGGTGACATGTCTTTTAGCTTTTCCAAGATGTCTCTGACTAGAGATTCTATCTCCAGGATGTCTTTGACTAGAAAGGCGAGGATGGGGTATCGTCACCTATTTTTCTTTGTTGTTTGTGGATTGTCTCTTAGTAATGCTATGACTTGTCCAAGGATATGAGGACACTGAGAGTCTAGTATGAACTGGGGCATTCCTTGTTTGAGACTATGTTATCTCCATGCAAACAGGTACAATGACTTTCTGGGTCGAACATATGTCTCGATTGTCATAACCTACTTGCCATAATAAAGCTCAATGATGATAACGCACAAGAAGCTCTTTTCACTTTCATATCTTCTATCTTTCATCCCCCTTTCTTGATTGACCTCCATCATCCTTCTTGAGTTCGTGTAGCCTGCTATCACACGACCGAGTATAATGACATGCCAAAAATATCTGCATTTCATGTAGTTGCACCTGCATTACCACATATTAAGCATTTCGTAAATACATATAGACATCACAATAACATCACATCCTGCACACAACACATGTTAGCACATCTTACATTTTCATCATGTAAATAATCATTTGCATTATCATTATCATTTGCATTGGCATAACATATTAAAAACATAAAAGAACAAAAAAATGGCATTTCATCATGTACATATTTGCATCCATATCATAAGCATCACATAGAAACATACATCATGAAACATCTCATCACATAGGTACAAATGCATATAGCTACCGCAAAGATGAATCATCTCATATATATATCAAAATCATAAGTGTCATGATACAATGATGTCAAAATCATATGGCTACAATCATTGAAAGGTGTCTACATCATCATACAAAATGGTACAACATTGATACATAGGGAGCCCTTTAGGCTATGATGAACTCCCTCCCTCAGAGCCACCTGGCCTTGATAGAGTCTGAGCCCTAGAAGGAATCACCCCAGGATCATCTCTCCTGCCCCCTCTATCTGGTGGTGGTGGAGGACCCATAACCCCACCACTAGATGCCTGTCTCCTCTAGTTCCCTCTCGTAGTCGTCGTTGTCTGCGATGGTCTGCGGAAGCTCCTCGCCCACTGCTCTGGTGGTACTGCCCCATAATATAGGTCTTGCCAGTAACCTATCTCCTCCTCTGCCCATAGAACATAGGCATATCCAGCCCCTGTGCCCTCTGTCGCCTGCCTCCCAGCCCTCAGCGCTGTCTCAGCCTCGGTATAGAACTAGATAGCCTGATCCCGCTCATGCTCTATCTCCCTTAGCCTTCTCCTGAGCCTAGTTGTCTCCCTCTCCAGGTCCTGGATCTCATCTGCCTGTCCTTGACTGATCTCTGTCAGCTCTAGCAGCTCATCCTCCTCCTCGGCACCCTGTGCCTCTGCCTGTGGCTCCCCCTATACTTGTGTCTGTGCCTGTACCTGTACCTGCCTCTACCCCTGTCCCTGAACCTGTCTAGGACCCTATGCTACTGGCACCTGTAGTGGCAATCCACCGTGACCCCTCACCACCCGAGCCTGTCTCTCCTCCCCACCCTCTCTCCGTGGAGCCACCCTCCTCTCTCCAATAGCACCCCATCTCCTTCGTCAGCCTCTCCCCCCACCATCTCCATCATCATCTCCATCCCCACCACCATCTCCATCTAGAAGCTCCCCTAGGTCTATCAGTCATGGAAAGGGATGCTCCACCCAATATGCCATGTACTCTGCATCCATGCCTATACCTGCAATCTCTAGCCACATATCCCATGGCATCGACACCATCTCTACTAGCTGTGTCACGGCCTGATCATACAACAATAATGGCCCAAAGTGTTCTTGATCCTTGACTATCTGCGCATACATACTAGAATCCCATGGCATCCATTGAATACGGCCAAACTGCCTGCATACCCTGTCAATCAGTTGTCTCTCCAATACATAGGGCATCCACCCAATCAGATATCTACTCTGGAAGGTATAAGGTAGATCTACTGCATCATCCTCCCACTACTCACACCCAAGGTACGACCTCCATATCACGGTATCGATCTCATCTAGGACTCAACGCCAATGTTCCAACCTGCCAATTCATGGCTGCAATGTAATCATATCATATAAATGCACAAAGTTGCATCCATGACCCCTGCCCCTGAAGTGTATCAGTTGGGTAACCGACAGATGCTCATAGGCCCACACTTGCAACAATGTAACTCCGCAACCCAATCCTATGGATCCATGATACACAAACTGATGTAGCTCATAGTACAAGTGTGTCAGCACACATGGTCCCCAGGCATATCTGGTGTGCTGTGTAACCAGTGTCTCCAAGGTGCTCCCCCAACCCATAGCCAACCCTCGTGTCGCCCTGTCTGGACATAGGAACCCACTGATCACTCCTCCTAGCAATGCTAGTAGTGCCAGTCTTGTCGCTGTCATGGTATCCCATGCCACATGTCCAGCTCTCATCTCTAGTCTAGGATCCTGAAACACTCATCTCAGGGCCTCCCTATCTCCCTCTTGATCATAAGGAATTAGCTCCCCATCAATCGGTATCCACAGAATCCTATATACATCCTCCAAGGTGACTGTCATCTCACCCATCGACAAATGAAACATGCATGTCTCTGAGTGCCATCTCTCAGCAAGCGCAGTCAACAACCCCATGTTTGCCCGAAACTCAGGCACATACATAATATATTGCAGGCCCATACCCTCAATGGTAGCTCTTTCCTTGAATGTCAACTCTGGTCGCAACCTCTGAGTCAACGAGAATCTCTCTCGTGACTCCAGCATAGGCAAATACTCTTGCAGTCAAGCAAATCAATCATGTTAGTCATAGTGACATTTACTGTTCATCACAAAATGCTACTTTTTATCTAAGTGCTTATGGTACTCTATCCTAGTAACACTTACTGTTCATCACAAAGTGTTGCTTCTATTCTAGTGACACTCACTGGTCATCACAAAGTGTTGCTGATTATCCTAGTGGTACTCCCTGTTCATCACAAAGTACTACATTTTTGCACTCCTTGTTCATCACAAAGTGCTGCTTACATTTGCACTCACTATTCATCACAAAGTGCTGCTCTTTTCTTTAGTACTCCCTGTTCATCACAAAGTACTTTGTCTTGGTACTCCCCATTCATCACAAAGTGCCTTGATCTATCTTATCCTAGGGCCTCTGCTTGAGTGTATCCTCTTAAGTAGTTTCTTAATTGGCAACGTATGTTCTATCACAGAATTGTCAATCCTGGCCCTATTTGCTATTTTAGTCTTCCCTATAGGACCTGCTTGAGTGTATCCTCTCAGCAGCTTATCCAATCGACAGTGTATGTTCATCATAGAATTGCCGATTTGGTCTAGAAGACATAAACGCGTCTTTTCCAACACAGATGCACCTCAACATTTTTTGACCTTGCTTGACATATTCTAAAATGCATTTATTGCACCACCTAACATGCATTTATGACAACATTTATTGTGACAAAGTACGAGGATGTTTTATGGTACTTACCGGCTCTCTTGCATCTGCTAGCCTCTGAAATCGGTGAACGCGATTGAATCTATGCACCAATGCCATCGCTGCTGACTACTGCTGCTCTATTCTCTCTCTGCACTCTGATCTCTTGGATGTGTGGATGATAATGAGGATGTTTTCCCCTCGTGGTTTATTTTATAGATTGCCCTAGCCCCCGTTTCCCGAGTCAGTCTTCATTATCCCGTGACCCTGTCACTCTATTCTACTCGGTCAGTCCATTTTAGCCTTTCTTTCTTATTGAGAGATTGTCTGTAATTTTTTTCAGACATTTTCATCCAATCTCTTGAGGGGGCATATCATTCCCATCTTGGGGCAACTTTGTATCAGTTCATATTATCTTCTTTGAAACAACGCGACAAGCTGCATTGTCTCAAAGAGGGGCAAAATGTAGACACCTACAATTGTCCAGTCTAATTAAATAAATATCTTTATTTATTTAATTATTTTAGCCTAATTCTTTTATTAATTAAATAAATCTTTATTTATTTAATTAATTCATTTATCCTCTTCTAGCCTTATTTCTCATTTAAATAAATACATTTATTTATTTAAATTATCCTTTTCCTAAATTAAATAAATATTTTATTTATTTAATTATCCCACTTTTTCTATTAATTAAATGAATCTTTATTTATTTAATTAATTCATTAACCTTTTCTACCCATGACACATGTCATTCATCTCTTAATTCATACACTACCTACCCCTCTTATTATTTTATTATTTCTTTTGCCTACCCTCTAATCATAGCCGACCTCTTTTACACCTCTCAATCTTATCCCTCCATTTCATATAGTGTCTTCTATATAAGGAGATGCTTCCTTCATTATCAAACCCTCACTGACTGCCTAACTACTTGATCAATTGACTATGCTTTCGAACTATCATATGTGATCCAACTTGCAACCACATTTCCGTTCTTTGTTGAGCTCTTGTGCACACATAAAATTTGAGAGAAAATATATCAAGCAAGATCAATGGAGATAGGAAGAATGGAGATTCAAACCCTATTGGACATGTGATGGTATAATCTTTGTGATTTTATTTGATTTGCATTGTCTTAGGTAATCTTCATATTTTATGGTGGATCTTTGTTGTTGTTAGGCTAGGGTTTTGTGGTTGAATTCATTTAGTCTTTCAATATTGTTGTTATCCATTTTCACTATATACAATATTAACGTCACTACTACACATTATCTAAACATAACACTTATCTAGAAGATCAAAAGATACCATGCATATAACCAACTACTTTCCATGCAACTAGATTAACATTAATATAGATGCATAACCCTTCACATTGCATTTCCCTAAGTTCTTTTAAAAACACTAATCAAATATGTCTAAGTAAGATCTTGATTCATCAATCACTTAATGCATCATGAATCTAAATGTATTTATCATGCTCCTTCATATAGGACTTGTTTATTTCCTTAATCAAAAACTTTACACATCTCACCAATAATACTATTCATATTCATATGCAAGATTATAATAATAAGCACTAATTATTCTTCAAGTAGGATACCATCATACTATAAAAATTTAAGAATAGTATTCAATATTATAAACATAATAAATATAGTATCTCAATCCTAACATCATGAACATTCCTTCGATATGAATAAAATAACAATACCACATCTTATTACAAGATCATTGTTTCTAATTCATCAAGACTTTAATACATAGGAGTACATAGAATAAGCACATGGTCTCTACTGCTACATCACACCATAATGAATTAATATTACAAGTAACATAAGTACGTACTCTTATATTCTTATATCATATTGCATCATATATATTACTTAACCATTCATTCTTCATAGGTTCTTAACTACTCAAGTAAAGATTCAGTGCAAATAAACTATTATTTTCATCATCATTCTAAGGCATAACATAACTCAATCCTAATGCATGAATATAATTACAACTCAAAATCATATGATTACTATGAAAAATTATAATTATAAGGCATAGTCAAGTCATCATTGTCTACTATAAAAAATTTCAAACACATAGTATACCTTATTATAACAATATACAAATCATTTAACCTTTAGTGTCAATGACCACCTAGTTACTCAAATATTAATCAATTATATCAATTTCAGCTATCTATTACTCAATCCATAGCTTATCATAATATCAATTACCATATGAATGTAAACAACTCATGTACAATTAAACTATTCCATCCCACGATCATCTTAGTCTCATAACAAGCACGCTTTTACATCATGAAGTAATCATAGGTCTATACCTAATTTTAACATCAAGTCCTATTACAAATTCCTTCTTAAATACATAATAGTACAACATAAGATTATATCATTTCTTTTACATATAAATTACATTATGGTACAATGTCTTCTTTTCACGGACATATCATGAAGAATCCAATCCATGCACACGACACCAAGGAGAGTATCCCAATGGAAGAAGGAAATCAACCACCCGAATATGTGGAACCAATGAAGGAACCACTCCCCATGCTAGGAGATGACAAAGTTTCCAACAAATACTCATGACCTAAGCTAACACCTATCGAACAAAGGATACAACATGACTCCATGAAATCCAAACATAACGATACAAAACCCAATTACAAAAAGAGGCTAAATCAATTCAAATATCCTCCAAAGGAAAATCAATAAAACAAGACATATGGACAATGGATACATGTGAGGTAGAGTGTCATCACACGCTAGACTCATGTAGCATCTGTCTCTACCTTGGAGTAACTCAAGGGAGATCGAGTATACCGCTCCAATGGTCTTCCCAATCTAGGATCCCAAACACCTCTCCCTAGGTCTATCCAATTGGGGCATACGATATCATATTATTTATCTTGATTAGATATATTCCTAATACCCATCCATCTAATTAATTTTTATTATGTTACCACTTGCAATTATACCATCAACTCTTCATGTGGTTTCCTAGGTTTAGACCCCTTCCCAAAGGCCTAGTACTCACAACCTAGTACTGACACATGCAAGAGCTCACTCCCCCATCCATTAACCAAGGAAATAGGGTAAAGATACAAATAAAAAGAAAAAAAAACACCATCATGAAATCTTAAGAAGATACAACAACCATAATGGCAACTGAACACAAACTGAGCACAAGGACACAAGGGTCAGCTCAAGGAAGGAAACCTTCACAAATGCAATATCAACATAAACCAATAATGAATGAAAATAATAAAAGAGGTCCAAATAACATAAAATCACAATAGTGAGGAATAACACATCTCACTATAATCATTAAATCAATCCCTCAACATCGAGGCATTCTCCCTCTCATCGGAGCGTCAATTCGCATAGGAAATACTTCATCGGTAAGGCATGAAACCTCTTACCAGAAAACTTGAAACAACATAGAGGATCAAAATACACCAAATGTAACTCAAAGAAGCATAACACAAATCAACCATGCCTTTGGAGAATGCACAAACCCCAACAAGACTCTCACATGGCCAAAAACTGACTTTTTAGGACCTCCGGAGCAGTTTGGGGCTCCCAGAACATAACTTAATGCTCTTGGAATGCAGAGTGGAGCCCTTGGTATGTATCATGGTGTTTTTGGTAGGTATGGTGGCGTTTTTGGTCCATATGGTAGCATTTTGGCTTAGTATGCTTGAATCTGCAATTCATGACTTTAGCTCTTATGGTATGTTTGTAAGAGCATATGGTATGTATAGTGGCTTTTCTAGAATGTAGGATAGCATTTTTTGGAATGCAGGGTGGCATTTTTGGTAAGTCTTGTAGCCTTTTTGGGTGTTTCAGTAGCGTTTCTGGGAGAAGTGTACAAAACTGAGCCTGTCTGAGTCCTTTAGCTAGGGAAGGGGCACAAAGGGTCTTAGGAACCAAAAAAAACCCTCCTAATGCACTTAGGGGGGTCAAAAACACTCAAATGACATTATAGAAAGCCAACACACTCAACTCAATCTTCCTAGCAAAAATATACAGAAGAAGAGCTCTCTCCCACTGATCAAAAGGCTGAGAAATGTGAAGCCTAGAACACTAGGGAGAGGGAGAGGAAAGTAATAAACAACATATTGTGACTCAAGAAATCAAAGCAATATCCAAAAGTATCCAAACAAGTGGAAGGAAGATTCCACACTCCCAAAAATAGCCACAGTGAAAACATAGTAAGCACAAAAAGGAACATACAAATTAAATCTGCACTTCCTCCCCATTCCAAATTTACATATCTGATTGAAAACCAATTAAAGGAGATCATTACCATAGCAAATAGATCCCCCAAAAAATTTCCAAATCAAATTTACAGACACGGAGAAGACAATCTTTTCCAGAAAGAAAATGCAGAAATAAGAATCCACCAACTTGGAAATCACAAGACAAGAATTGAAGTAGAGATATGAATTTGTCAAGCCTTTCCCAATCCAATTCGCAATCCAAAACTCTAAATCAAATCCAAAATCCTCTTGCAATGATCTGCCGGGTAATCCACCTGTGCTCAGACCAGCAAGCCAAATAAATAGGAAAATTAAATTTAACCTATAAGTTCCCTAGCCAATACAAAAATTCCAAGAAAATATATATCTTACTTACCTTTACAAAGTTCGAAAAAGGCATAATATAAATATGTATTTCTTACCCACTCAATCACGCCAACCAATAAAAAATAAAGGTAAGTAGAAATAAAATAAATTCAATTACTATAGTATAGGAATGATAATTAATTAGGAAATACAAATATTCCCTCATAATTAAATGGTAGGTAAAAATAATATTATTTTAATTAAATAATTTCCCACATTATAATTTATAATTAATTATCATTATTAATGTTAACACCAATAAATAAATAAATAAAATAAAATATAAAAATATGACTCAAATAAATAATTAAATCAAAACAATAACTAAATAAAAGCCATCTCAACAATAAATTAAACAAAGTAAATAATTAAACAATAAATAAAGCTCGATTAAATATCAATAAATTAAATTAAGTAAATTAATTACCAAATTAAATTCTTAATAAAATGAATCATCCATTCATCCAAGAAAACCAATAATCAAGCCACGACTGAACAAAATAAGAAGCCAGAGAGATTTGACCTCATGACCTATGAAACAAGGTAGAAGAGACTTAACCAATACACCACATCTCTAAGTTGACCCTAAAGGGAGATCGACCAAGAAGGAATATCATAATGAACTAGTAAGGTATACATCTTAGACCAAGAGTGTATGAGGGAAACCATGTCATCTCCGACAACTTGCCATTGGGATAAAGACACGCTCAGACCCGTGGAGCTAGGTGAAGTCGATGTCTAGTATCTACAAACCTGATCAAAATCCAACATGACATATACAATACATATACCTCACAATAACAGACAAGTGACAGAGAATCATGATGACATATCCCGCTTGCAATGAGTGATATGGCATCGTCCCTACTCACGAAGACAGTCACACAATATATAATATCAAAACATCACATAGAATCATCATCATGAAATAGGGTTAGTATCATCATTAGTCACATAGTCCATGTAGATAATGATAATATGGAATTCCATGAGTCATATAAATCCATCCATCTAGGATATACTATATATCAACATCCATAAGGATCAAATATCATATAATAAGTCTCACATCGTCAATCATAAAATTCTCCAATCATAAAGAATCATAACAAATAACATCAATCCACATAAAATCCTAGTATCAATGATATGATCTAATACATCAGAAGAGTCATAAATAACCATCCAAGTAACCATCGTATGCCTAAATAATTCTATTGAGATGCAAATAAAAAGAAAGTCTAGGAGGGGCACTACATCCTCCCCCTTAGGCTCAAATTACTCTTGGAAGTCACCAAGGGTTAAGTTGAAAATATAAACACATCAACACAAAACTTATCAAACCAAACAACTTCTAACTTCAAGTAAGGTAATGATTGCAAAAAGTTTCCTTTCTATACTTTAACTATTCAATAAAATGTGTTAGATAAGATATAAAACAAGTTGGAAAACTCCTACTAGTTACAATGAGCATGATACATCATTGGAATATCTTCAAGAGGACTTTATTTAATCACATTTTGAAGGACTAAATTGTATTTTATTTTTGTATCCGAGTTAACACCTATAAGCAAAAATCATAGTAAAACACATAATTCAAGCATGGAACACTTCCTTTAATGTCTAATTGAATGCAATTAGGAAGACACATATACATTTTACAAATTACTTCACACGTAGGCACATCCTTAAGAAGCCACATATCATATTCTTATGTGAGGAAATTTGAATGTTTTACAGGAGTGTTGGAGACATGAACATGTACCTATGTTCCAAACCGCATTAGTAGATTCAGTATATTGAGAAAGTTATGATCAGAAGAACAATCACGGGCAGGAAGAACATAGAACCAATATAGCAGAGTTACTTTGATTGGTAACCGATAGACTTTATGTTATGTTTTTGAGTTATGTATTGTTTTCCTGACATAAGAAAAGTGTAATGAGTGGGAAAATGTAAAAGGTGACTAGATTCATTGAATCTAGGGAATTGTTCCAAGGTTCTTCACCGACCTAACAAAGTTCTTTATAGGGAGATGAAAATTTTATGATTTAATGTATCAAAGAGAGAATTTGATCGTGCGGTGGAAGAAGAAGTTAGGTTTTGATGTTTAGCCACTGATAGAAGTTGAGTAGAAGTGGATCTAATCAGTGATAGAGGTGCTAACTGTTAGGATAATTGGTGAACAACTGAGAGGGGGGGGGGGTGAATTAGTTGTTAACAAATTATAACTTTTAATCCACAATATGACCTTAAACAAATTAAGTACCGTTAAAGCATAGACAAATGTCGATAGGAACAGATACCTATAAACAATACAACTTAATAATAAACCAAATAATCAATGCAAAGAAACCATACCACATAACACCATGATTTGTACGTGAAAAACCTGGAAAGGGAAAAACCATGTTGGGAAGCCTACCCACAGTCAAATGATACTTCTACAGAAAGTATGTGTTACAATGAGGGGCCTACACTTGTAGGAAGGCACACTGCCTAGAGCGTACTGCTTATTAAAAAAAAGTCTCACTGACTACAAAGAGGCTACAACCATATCAAGATAAATGGGCATCAATCCAATAGAGTGAACTGTTGGAAATAACATTTACCATGCCTAATTATAGTCCTGGTTAAGCTCAATGCCGGAGGACTAAATCCTCTTCTGAATCCAATTTGATCACCAATGATCGATCACCTCCTCTACCTGAATGATATTTACATTATTCACACATTACATTCCTTTACCATGACCTTTCCAATAACCATGATAATTTACAAAGAGTCTCTACCTCTTATTTATACAAACTGTAAGGCCTAAACCAATTAGGTAAGCCACCTAAAGATATTACAATAATATCATTACATAATTCCATTTACAATGATGCCATGTTATCTTAAGACCAAGACAATAATAACAAATCTATAAAACATCTCGAATCATCCAAGTAACGTGTAGAGTACACGCTAACATGATACCAGTCCATAACCTAGATAGGTACCTGACCTATTTTGGGCCCACCACGCCAAAGAAATGTCTTCAAGCATTTGAAGCACGATCAAAGAACATCTTCAGCATCTTGAAATCCATGAAGAAGCTGCACCAACACCAATTATGCATCCTGTCACAATTCCTCAATGAAATCTCTGCCGATAAAGTGTTAAACCAGTGCCGGTAAGGGTTTACCTGAGTGTATGATAACATCCAATTACCAAGCCAATACCAACTGACCAAAACATGCTCATGGAGCATATAACTCATGAAATCCAATATACTTCACTGATCCAAACATGTCGAAAGTGTCAATAGATAATCTCTTTTGCCAGTAACACTAGATCTTCTATCGGTAACCAAAACTTGTCTGCTGGTAACCATCCATATCAGCTAGTATTGACATCAATGACAAAAAATCAATGCAACACATAATCAATTCATCTATAATGCCAACAATCTCCCCCTTTGACATTGATGACAACACTAGATGTGAAAAACATCTAAGTACCAAGAGATGCCAAACAAGTCTCCCCCCGTGGAAGACAACCAACAATCAATAGCTCTCCCCTAGTGAAAGATATCTCTGTAAGGTTCAAAATGATTTTTTTCACATTACTATTACCCCCCCTTTGACATCAATGCCAGAAACCTGACAAAAATATCAAAGCAATGATATAAACCTCTGAATCTCAAAGCTAACTACTCCCCTTGACTAGTAGCACCACTCATCAGTGTCGAAATGAATAATGTTTCTTATAATACATGTCAGATTGATGACAAACTTCATCAATCAAGTTTCTGTCGGAGGGGCAGAAACCTCTAACCTGTCTCTCAAATATTCAAATGATTCCTTAGACAGTGGTTTAGTGAATATGTCTGCAATCTGTTCTTTAGTTTTCACATAAACCAATTTGACTTCCTTTACTTCTACCCTATCCTTAAGAAAGTTATACTTTATTGAAATATGCTTAGTCTTAGAGTGAAATACCGGATTCTTAGACATGTCAATAGTTGCAGAGTTATCACAATAGATAATTACCGATTCACTATACTTTACTCTGATATCCTTCAACATTTGCTTCATCCACAAAACTTAAGTGCAATTAGTTGTTGCTGCAACATACTCATCTTCTACAATAGATAAAGAAATGCATGACTATTTTTTTCTTATCCATGAAACTAGTTTCTTTCCAAGAAAGAAAGCTCCACCAAAAGTGCTCTTCCTATCATTAGTATCACCTACCTAATCTGAGTCAGTATATGCACATAAAGTGAAATGATCATTTCTAGAATACCATAAACCATATTATGTTGTTCCTTGCAAATACCAGAATATCCTCTTTACTGCACATTCATGATTTTCTTTAGGATTACTTTGATATCTTGAAACAATACTTACTGCATTGATAATATTAGGTCTATTCTGAGTTAGATATAATAGACCACCAATCATAGATTTCCACCTTGTCAGATTTATCGGTGTAGAAGTATCCTTGATAGATAATTTCTCACTTGTTACCATAGGAGTACTTACCGATTTGGAATTCTCCATACCAAACTTTTTCAGCGATTCCCTCAGATACTTAGTTTGACAGATAAAAATGCCTTTGTCAGTTTGAGTAATCTGCAAGCCGAAGAAAAATTTCATCTCACCAATCATGGACATTTCAAATTCATTCTTCATGTTGTTAGCAAATTCCATGCACGGTTTATCTTCTCCTCCAAAAATTATATCATCAACAAAAACTTCAATAATCAAAATATCATTATTAGTGATATTATAATATAGATTACTATCAGCATTGCCTTTAGTAAAACCAAGCTTCAAAAGATATTTATCCAACCTTGCATACCAAGCTCTAGGAGCCTCTTTCAAACCATATAAAGCTTCAAAAGATATTTATCCAATCTTGAAAACCGACAAGAAGAAAACTGAAATATCCCTTCATCACATATAGGATCAAACTTTCCAATTGAATCATCTCTTTTGATATAGCATTTACTTTGAAAAATTATGAAATACTTAATAGTAGGTGTATGTCCAAACCATATTTAAAAAGGGGTCTTACCGATTTCACCTTTGATGTGAACTCTATTGAATGTGTAGATTATCATACTCACTACTTCTCTCCAGTAGATATGAGGCATTTTGGCTTCCATCATCATAGATCTAGCTGCATCGAAAATGGTTTTGTTCTCTCTTTCAACTACTCCATTTTGCAAAGGAGTCCTAGGTGTAGATAGTTGTCTCTTGATTCCATTTATCTCACAATAACTTTTAAATTCATGAGAAGTGAATTCACTGCCATGATCTGATCTTAGACATTTAATTTTCAATCCATTTTCTATTTCAACCTTCTCTTTAAAGATCTTGAATTTCTCAAAGGCTTTAGACTTATCCCTTAGAAAAGTCATCAATAATCAACATGAAATACCTATCACCATGAAAGCTTCTAGTCCTTGCTAGATCACACAAGAGGGTTTCTCTAGCTCTGCAATCATTTTCAATATTCTTATCCAAGTCTGTAGGAGCATGATTGCCAGATGCCAGATCATAAGGTGTGTATCCTTTCTCAGTGATCTCCCAAATATCCTTTCCAAGACATCTAAGATGAGTGTCCATTCAAATTTTCCATATCTCATAATTTGTTCCATCAAGCTTAGGGATTTCTCTTTTGAAAAATAGCTGTCGGTGGATTAGAAGTGTTAGTTTCCATAGGATCTACCTCAAGCGGTTAAGCTTCTACAAAAGAAGACCAAAGATATAATACCAATTGTTAGGATAATCGGTGAACAACTAAGAGGGGGGGGTGAATCAGTTGTTAATAGATTATAACTTTTAATCCACAATTTGACCTTAAGCAAATCAAGTACGGGTAAAGCACAAATAAATGTCGGTAGGAATAAATACCGGTAAACAATACAACTTAACAATAAACCAGATAATCAATGCAAAGAAACCATACCACATAACACCATGATTTGTATGTGGAAAACCCAGAAAGGGAAAAACTAGGGTGGGAAGCCTACCCACAGTCAGATGATACTTATGCAGAAAGTATGTGTTACAATGAGGGGCCTGCACTTGTAGGAAGGCACACTACCTAGAGCATTCTGCTTATTACAAAAGAGTCTCACTAACTATAGAGAGGCTACAACCATCTCAAGATAAATGGAGAACAATCCAATATAGTGAACTGTTGGAAATAACATCTACCATGCCTGATTACAGTCTCGGTTAAGCTCAATGCCAGAGGACTAAATCCTCTTATGAATTTAGTTCGATCACCAATGATCAATCAACTCCTCTGCCTGAATGATATTACAATATTTGCACATTACATTCCTTCACCATGACCTTTCCAATAACCATGATACTTTACAAAGAGTTTCTACCTCTTATTTATACAAACACTAAGGACTAAACCAATTAGGTCGGCCACCTAAAGACATTACAATAATATCATTACATAATTCTATTTACAATGTTATTCCATGTCGGCTTAAGACCAAAACAATAATAAAAAATCCATAAAACATCTTGAATCATCCAGGTAATGTGTAGAGTACACGCTAGCATGATACCGGTCCATAACCTAGATAGGTACCTGACCTATTCTAGGTCCACCATGCCGAAGCAATGTCTTCAAGCATTCGAAGAACGATCAAATAACATCTTCAGCATCTTCAAATCCATGAAGAAGCTGCACCAACACCAATTATGCATCCTATCACAATTCCTCAATGAAAACTCTGCCGATAAAGCCTTAAACCAATGCTGGTAAGGGTTTACCAGAGTGTATGATAACATCCAATTACCAAGCCAATACCAACTGACCAAAATATGCTCATGGAACATATAACTCATGAAATACAATATACTTCACTGATCCAAACATGTCAGAGGTGTCAACAGATAATCTCTTCTTTTGGTAACACTAGATCTTCTACTGGTAACCAAAACTTGTCTGTCGGTAACCATCCATATTAGCTAGTGTTGACATCAATGACAAAACATCAATGCAACACATAATCAATTCATCCATAATGCCAACACTAACTTCATATCAATTGAACTTATTGTCTTCCTAATAGTTGCAACAAGAAAATCCTCTAGCAAGGTCACTTCTAACAGGGTGTGGTAGGATCCTAGCAGATCTGAAGGTGAAATCCTCTAACAAGGTGACACATTAGCTTGTGTTTGTAAATACCAGTAATGTGGGTATTTCCTAACAGAGTTGGGTCCCAATAGACCTTATTGCATATCTCTTAACTGGGTGAACTCCTAAGAGGGTGATTGTATGACCTTAACTGGTCAGATCTCTATACTCTAGATAGTTGATCTTTGTGAGTACTAATTCCCACCATGGTTTTTCCTATTTGGGCTTCCACATGAAAAATCATCGTGTTATGGTTTGCATGCTTTGTTGGATGTTTTCGTATGTGGTTATATTTCTTGCATGCTTATTGATTTTCAAGTTGGTGAAGGTTGTTGTCAGATCTATAAATTTTTTGCTTGCACTGATTCACCCCCCATCTAAATGCCTTATAAGTTTATCAAGAACCTCATTTAAGAGTAATTTGTATTCATCCAATGGATTGCTAGATCTTGTTCACACTGACTTGTGTGGTCCTACTAGAGTGAGAAGCCTGCAAGGTGACATATACTTCATGTTGTTGATTGACGATTATTCAAGGATAATGTGGGTTACTTTTCTAAGGGAGAAATCGGAAGCGTTGGAGAAATTCAAGATATTCAAAGTCGGAGTGGAAACTAAGATGTATCACAGGGTTGAAGCTGAAGTGCCTAAGATCTGATAGAGGAGGAGAATTTACATCTGGAAAATTTGATACATTCTACAAGGAATGAAATTAGAAGACAATTATTTGCTCCTAGAACCCCTCAACAAAATGGAGTTGTTGAAAGAAAGAACAAAACTATCTTGGATGTTGCAAGGACTATGTTGATTGAAGGAAATGTTGCATAGACCTTTTGGAGAGAAGTTGTTAGCACTATTGTTTACATATTCAACCAGGTGCATATTAAAGGTGATTATGTTAAGACTCCTTATGAGCCCTAGTTTGGTCATGTTCCTAGAGTTAGATATTTCACTATTTTGAGAAGTAAATGTTATATCAATAGAGATGAGGATATAGGAAAGTTTGATACAAGATGTAATGATGAATCTTCTTGGGATATTCTACTAAGAGCAAGGCCTACCGGTATTATATAAGAGACTGAGGAAGATAGTAGAAAATGCACATGTAAAGGTAGATGAATGTCTTGGAAGTAAGATCAAAGCATGCAGTTATGATTTTGATGATGAAGATGTTGTTTTAAAGCCTATGCAGATTGAGATCTTGAAGTAGATTGATCCGGTGGAGACAAGTAATCCGGACATTGTTGTTGGCGGTGAAGAAGTGCAAGAGCCTGAAAACCAGAATAATTAGAAGACTCTGAGGTATGTAATATTGAATAATTATGAGAATCAAATTATTGGTGATAAGAATAAAGGTGTGATAACTAGGAGAATGATTATTGTTAAAGAGATATGCTTTATTTCAAAGATTGAACCTAATGATTTTGTAGAAGCATGTAAAGATGAAAATTGGATAAAAGAAATGGAAGAAGAGTTGAATTAGATTGAGAAGAATAAAACTTGGGATCTTGTTCCAAGACCTAAAGACAATAATGTAATTGGTACTAAATGGGTGTTCTAGAATAAACTAAATGAAGCCACTGAAGTTGTCAAAAAAAAAAAGAAAGATTGGTATGCAAGGGGTGTTCTTAGATGGAAGGAATTGATTACGAGGAGACTTTTTCTCCTGTAGCTAGAATTGAAGTTGTTAGATTATTTATTTCATATGATTCTTATAATAAATTCAAGGTATATCAGATGGATGTCAAGTCGACCTTTTTGAATGGTGATTTGGAAGAAGAAGTCTACATTGAGCAATCAGATATATTTTCTTTATCAGATGAAGGAGATATGATATGCAAATTGAAGAAATCTTTGTATGGACTCAAGCAAGCCCCTAGAGCCTGGTATGCTAGATTGGATGATTATTTGTTGAATTTTGGATTCTGCAAAGGTACTGTTGATAGCAATTTATACTTTAAAGTTGAGAATGATAACATTTTGATTGTTGAAGTCTTTGTTGATGATATCTTTTTTGGAAGAGATAATGATTTGAGTATGAAGTTTGTTTATGATATGAAAAAGGAATTTGAGATGTCTATGGTAGGTGAAATGAAATTCTTCCTAGGATTGCAGATTACTTAGACCGGTAAAGGTATTTTCATTTCTCAATCTAAGTATGTGAAGGAATTGTTGAACAAGTTTGGATTAACTAATTCTAAACCTATTGGAACTTCTATGGTGTTTGGATGCAAATTGTCTAAGAATGATGAATCTCATAAAGCTAATCAGACTTTGTATAGATCTATGGTTGGTGGATTATTGTACTTAATTCAGACTAGACTAGATATTATGCATGTTGTTTGTCTTTGTGCTAGATTTCAAGCATATCCTAAAGAAACTCATGTTATTGTTGTAAAGAGGATTTTTTGATATTTGAAGGGAACTATTGACTATGGCTTGTGGTATATGAAGAATGACAACTTCTTGTTATGTGCCTATACTGATGCTGATTGGGCAGGTGATGTTGATGACCGGAAGAGCACTACCAATGGAGCTTTATTTTTAGGAAAGAATTTGATTTCTTGGTCTAGTAAGAAACAAGATGTTGTATCTTTATCTATTGTTGAAGCTGAATACATTGTTGTTGCTAGCAACTGTACTCAGGTAGTTTGGATGAAGCAGATGTTGAAGGATATCAGAGTGATTTATGATGAGCCTACTATTATATACTATGATAATTCAAGTGCTATAAATATTTCAAATAATCTGGTGCTACATTCTAAAAAAAAGCATGTGTCCATAAAGTATCATTTCTTGAGGGAAAAAGTCAGTAATGAAGAAGTTAGATTGGAATATATATCTACAAAGAATCAGATTGAAAATATTTTCACTAACCCTTTGCCTACAGATACATTTATCTATTTAAGAGACAAGTTAGAGGTCTTTGCCCCTCCTAATGAGAACTAGATGCATGGAGTTGCATCAATTCGATGGATTTCAGAGCCTTATCTTTTTATCTGGGTTGATGAGTTGGCGTTGCTACTCAAGCAGAGTAGTCATTGTTTGAACCACACACTTGTTCAGATGTTCAATTATGATATTTGGAAGAAATTATCCTATATAGGGGGAGAGAATATAATTTGTATTCTGTCTTTGGCATTGTTGTCAAAGGGGGAGAGAGGCATGTAAAAAATTGCTTTATTTTTTAAGCTTTGCTTTGCACGATCTTAGGGGGAGTTTGTTGTTGATTGTTGGTGTTGATCTATTTCCTTTGCATTGATTTTTTTTCACATTCATATGTTGCCATTAATGCCAAAGGGGGAGAATGTTGGATACTGTTGCTTCTAGGATATGTTGTCATTGATGTCAACATACTACTGTATTTTGGTGTTGTAGAAAGTTGTTTGGTGTTCCGGTGACTGTATTGAGTTGATCTAGTTGGTTTATCTATTTTTCATGTTGGAATACTTCATTCCTTATTGGTTTTAGTGATCCAGAAGTTTGCTTGATCATATTATTTGATCCGGTTTGTAGTTTAGTCTTTCTGTTTAGTGGTTGGCAAAGTTTTTTATTTGATCCAGTGAGCTCCAGTTTGATTATGTCTTTGGTTGCGGATTTGGGAGAATGTTTTGGATGTTCATATGTATCTTCTTTTTAGATGGTTCATAATTTGGTTCTCCACAAGTTATATTTCTAGTCTGAATTGTTGTTGTTTGGTGTTCCTGAGAGTTAGCGTGTTGATTGATAAATATTTGAAGAAGTAGTGTTGGTGCAGCTATTGCAGATGGTTCTAATGTTCTTGTTGGTGTTTCTTGATCATATCCTATTTGTTTTGGTGGTTTGCATTGATCCTTGTGCATGTTCTTGGTGATTGTGCTGATATGGTGATATTCTTCATGTTATGCAGTATTCTTGGAGGTGTAGTGTGTTGCGGTTGATCTTGGCGAGATTTTCGGTGGTGATGCATGTTTGGAGATTTGATCTAGGTCCATGCTATGTCATCTATATCATTTTATTGGTTCGGTGGTTCATATATGTATTATGTGATGCAATTTTGCAATTGAGGTTTGAGGGTTTGGCCGACCTTGTAGTCAAGGTTGATGAATTGTATAAATAGGTGCTAGATTCATGTAATTCAGATATCGTTGTGGTGTCTCTTTTATCAGAGAGTGGTGTATGTGTGAATAAGTGAACTTATCTTTTGGTATGGAGTATTGAGAAAAGATTGTTGCAGGGCAAACAAATGTGCTTAATCAGAATTGTCATAAAGCATTAGAAGATGTTGCATTTGCAGTTCATGTCATCTAGATTATAGTCCAAAACTTATTATAAGGTAGTGAACCTTCCCTGAGGGTTGGAGCCTTCCGGATAATCTCATTTTGAGTAGTGAGCTTTAGGAAGTGTGCCTAAATGCATGTGCATTCCCCATTGTAATATTTAAATATACTACTACATAGTATCATCTTATTGTGGGTAGGTTCCCACCATGATTTTTCCCTTAACCGAGTTTTCCACATCAAAAATCTTGGTGTTATGTGTGTTGTTATCATTGTCTTTTATCTTTATTCTTGTTGCAGTTAACTGGAATCTAAGATTGTGCTTAATTGGTTTAATCCAATGAAAATTGATTCAGCCCCCCTCCTCTCCATTTTCCTTCATTGCTGCTACCAACAAAACTGCCTTTGGAAAATATGACACATTAGGAGAAATTGGTGCAAATTGAATATGACATGATTAGGAGGAAAAATAGACATTTGATTTATGATAAATTGAGAGCAATAATTTCTCCTTGATTGAATGACACATAAGAAAGAAAATAGCCTCATAACATATGACATGATTGAGCACAAAAAGGGGATCTAATTAGTGTGAATGATTAGTAGAAATTTAAATTTTGAAAATTAGTAAATTAGATGGAAAAAGGGGAAATTAGAGAAATTAGAAAATTAGGAAATAGGAATTAGGTGGCATTAATTGATAAATTCTCATTTATTAATTAAGTCACAAAAGACTAATTAGCCAATGAAATGAAGTATTTAATTGTGACGCAAGAGACCTAAGATAAACAAATTTATTTATCCTAAAGAGAAAGGTTAGTAGGATTAAATGAATAAATCATTAAACTCTAAGAGGAAATAGGTCATGACAAAATCAAAGTCAATAAAGATTGCAATCAAAAGGACAAAATAAAAAGGATTTGATAAATGACAAGAAAAAGATATTGATTGACTGATGAAGATCAATGAAAAATTGCTCAAGATTGACAAAAGGATCAAATTGATAGATGACAAATGATGAAGGATAAATGATTAATCAATCCAAAATTGATGAGAATTGATGATTGATTGAGATCGATGATGAATCAATCAAAGATTGATAAAAGTTGACTTGATGAAGGTTGACATGATACTAAGATTGACAAAGACTAATTACAAATCAATCACAAATTGACAAGGTTGACTCATAATTGATAATTGAAAGAGGATCCAAAATGATCGAAATTGATTGAAAATGATTGAAAGCTAGGAGAAAACCCTAATTCGACACCAATTAGGATTGACAATGTCCAAACGACATGACAAAATTGATCATGAAAACTGATTGCAATTCTAAGATGAAATTGACAAGACTTAATTCAAAAGCGAAAGAATTAGAATTAAATAGGAAAGAAATGCAGAGGAAAGACAGAATGTTGACATTGAATGAAGATCGAATGCGTGACATAGAAGAAATGTCAGTTAGATGTGAGAACCCTAAAAGAAGGTCACATGGACATGTTAAAGTATGGCACCATAAGTGTTGACCATTTTCAGATGCCTACAATATATATGTATATATGTATGTGTGTGTGTGTGTGTATGTGAACTAATTCATCCTAGTCTACCACTTGAATACCTGCACATTTTAGATTAACTTCTATGGCACATGTTGAAGATAATATGAAAGGAAACACTCTCTTTCAATCAACACATCTTCAATCTAATTGAATTTTTTATGAAGGTTGAAAATATGGTGGTCCACGGTGGGAAGCTAGGGGTTTAGGGTTTTAGGAATGGTCTTATGGCTTAGATTCAGGATAGTCAAACTAACTTGAGAAACAAAAATCTAGTCTGGCACCCCCCAACCAAACTTGGGAGGATCAAACAATCGAAAGACAAGCCTCTTTATTCATGCAATGACATGATTTATTTGATCGGATTTAGCATCCACAAAACCATTGGGGGTTTGCAAAAATCATTTATGGCCTAGGTGTATTTTTTAAGAGTTTGGAAAGAAAAAAGTGGAAGTTGAAAGGTCGGGACAAAGTGAAAATAGGTGACTGGGTTAGTATTGAGGCTAATCAAAATCATGTAGTTTCCCTTCACATAGATAATATTAAATGGACATATATGGTCCATTCACTTAGAGAGGGATATTTCTATATGAAATGGGTTGGAGAATGATTGCCATATACCAAGGTTCATAAATGGTTTATGAATAGTGGGATTAAAAATTCATTTTAAAAACCCTACCAAATGGTTTTTATTTGATGATTTGAAAAAATGTTAGAGAAAAGAAGTGAATTTTAAATATTGGTCCTTTTCTTATGGGGGGATGAGATTTTTCATCAAATATTGGATTCCCAACGTTGACCCTTTAAAGAAATCCATTGAAGAGAATCTTGTGTGGATACATCTCTATAATATCCCATAGGATTATTGAGAGATTGAGACCCTAAAAATTATTGGTAACAAGATTGAAAGATTTATTAAGGTAGATGAGGCTTTGGAAAAAAATATTTTAGTATAATGCAAGTATTTCTATTTATTGGAACCCATAGCCCACTCTTCCTAAATAAATTGAAATTATGTCGCAGGTTGGTACTTGGAGGCAACACATAGAGGTGGAAGATATAGTTGAAAATTTTAGGAATTGTAAAGAGGTTGGTCACTATTGTCATGCTTCTAGTGATTGTGTCAAATATAAGAAGGGGAAAGAACTAGAGAAATATTATCTAATTAATAAGTTAGTTAACCTGAGTGAAGATATTGATATGCACCCATCTACAAACCCTTGTTCTAATAAAGAAACATCGGTCTCATCACTCCTGGGGAAAGGAACAAGGTCTGAGCCAAATCAGGGGACAAAAGATAAAAACAACTATCCTCTATTTGAAAGTGTAGCTAGGAATTTGGAAATCATCAAAGCAATGTCAATATTAGCCTAGTTCAATCACAAAAACTCAATTGCAATGACCAATCCTAATTACACTCAATGAAAACATGAAAACAAGACATTCAAGATTGAAAACTAAGCAAACCAAATGAAGATGTCTCCTTCATGTGGCTCCATTGTCCTTCTTTCTCCTTCAAATAGCTTTGTTTGTGGATCTCACCTACTAGTGCATAAGCATGATGTGAAAGCAAGTAGACAAGACGATAGTGCAAGAATACTAGAAGCGTGATTGATTTGACCTAGGACTTTGATTGAAGAAATTCATCCAATTTATAGACAAATTGGAGAAAAGATCAGATTAGCATGAAAGTGATTCGAATGGAAATTCAAATCAGAAATAGCAAAATTATGACAAGTGTATGACAAATTGCTATGCAAGGATTTATGACAATTTATGACAATTTTGCTATGTCATTCCCATGAAATTAGGAGAAATATAGGAGAAAATTGAAATTAGATGAATTAGAAATTAGGAAATTAGGAATTAGGTGTAAAGCGGAAAATCGCGATCGAACCCTAGTTGCTCTCCCCTCTTCGGACTCTGAGGAGGGAGAAGGGAGGTTCGCTAGGATTCGATGGTTTTCACTTAGGGGAGAGACTTTACATTCAAAAGAGGGGTTGAAACTCATAAGATCCAATCCCACGCAATGCAAGATTGGATGCTAAATGAATTTCAAGGGGTAGGAAAGCAAGGCTACCCTCTTTTGTAAAGAATGTTGTTAAGGAAATTAAGCTAGGAATGCATAGAAAGTTATAAAGATTCTCTTATAAACTGAGTTCGGGTTATAGGATGAAGCTGCAGACCTGGAATTAGTAGTAAAATGTCGATACGGCATTGTCCTACAAATTTGAGCAAAAGTTGTCGGGACGATGGCGCCCGGCGCCACGGTCCTCCGAAAAATCCGTGAAATGAAGGGGGATCTGTTCGTCTCTGCACAAGGATTCCAGATCTTCAATTTCAGCCGCGTACCTGCAACCTACACATAGAAAAGCGAAGACGATTGGGGGGTTAGGGATTAGGGGTTTGCCTTTAGGTCAAACCCCAGTTTTGGAATTAACCAAGAAATGAGCAAGAGCTGTAAATGTAAATGTATGTAAAACAAGTACTAATACCTTGTTCTAAGGATGTTTGTATCCTTATGTGTGAAGGTTTAGATGTTGTATGTTGTATGTTGTAGTAATATGTGATCTCCTCTTCAATGGTTGAATCCTTGTCTTGAATGCAACACTTAGCCTTGAATGGAGACTTGAAATGATCAATTGCTTGAAGGAATGCTTGAATGCTTGAATGCTTGAATGCTTGAGTATAATTTCCACGCTTTGTACACATATCCTCTTCATGCCAAATGAGAGAGAAAAATGTAGTTTATATACTTGTCATTTAGAGCTGATAGACTGATTTTCCCGACCTTAGGCCGACCAGGAAAGTTAATTTCCAATTTGCAAACAAAAAGACCCGAGACCCCTTAGGAGACCGGGCCCAAAATAGGACCCAGGGACCAGGGCACTGGGCGCCCTGGTCCTGAGGGACCAGGGCACTGGGCGCTCTGGTCCCACCTCCCGGGACATCAGGGTGCAAGGAGGTTCAGGCCAGGGTACTTGAAAAATGCAGTTTTTAGTGTCGTGAGCAAGTTTCAGGGTCTCCATTCAGGTTGCGTGTTGCGTCGCCATCGTGAAGACCGAAATGCAGTCAAAATTGCAAGTGTCACAATTTTAGGACGCTACATTTAGCCCCCACTTTAGTGGGAGTATGTATGCTCATACTTCCAGTAAAGTACAAGGAAACAATATTGAAAGACGTTCACCACGTCAAGGAGGCAAGACACACCAAGCCCCCAGTGGACTAAGGATCTTATGACTTCTATTGACAAAGTAAAAGGGAAGATCACGAGGGAGAACCATGACTGTCAGTAGTAAGGTTCCCTCACTATGAGTCATGCAAGAAAGATATCAAAAATTTTCAAGGCAAGGTTAAATTTACCAAGAAATTTTCAAGTATCTTGAAAAGATATGAACGGGATGTATGCCCCCCTACATTAAAGCGATCGCACACACCTCACCGGGGGTGACTGTTTTAACGTAGAGATACATATAAGAAATGAGAAAGGAGCACGTTATCGCAAGGATTTAGCCCCCAAGTGTGAGATAAACCCAAGGATAATAGACACAAAACACAAAGCACGAGGTGACTTCGCTTTCCTCGGGGTCAGTATGCTGTATGATAATTCATGTATATATATCATATGTATATATGCATAATTGTTCTTCATTCCCCAATCAAGAAAGGTCACCTAGAAGAAGGGAACACATGTGTCTTTTGAGTCAACATGAGAGAGATCGAGAGATCTCAATGCTTTGCATCGTCCTCAAGTAGACAACACCAAGGACAACAAATAGAAGAATGAAAATAACATATAGAAGAAGTAACAAAAGAGAGGGGGAGAGAATCTGCTATGCTAATGTAACTAGTCTAGCATGTCATCTACCCCCCGATCTTGCTGATCAATGTTTCGGGAAGGCAGGGAACACGCTAGAGGAGGAACATCCAACACAGCAGATGGAGCTATCACAAGATCCAAACAAGGGCTATGTTCATGTTCCGAGCCACATTGTTCTTGTCTAGGAGCTAGGATAAGTGCTTTAGAAAATTCGTTAGATAAATGGTTATCAACATCAACAAGTTCATATTCACTATCAGAAGCAAGAGGAGTAACATGTTCATCATGAATAACATTTTCATCTATAGCATCATCAAGATTTATAAAAATAGGATCTTTAACTCGCACAGGATCAAGACCATCATGCATCTTATGTTTAGGAGATTTAGGCTCAATGTCCGGCTGAGGAGAAAATGGAATAATGCTTGTTGAAGGTGTTTTTGGAGATTGCAAAGTTTGAGAAACAGCTGCCTGAGCTCTAAGACGACGCTTTCGTCGGCGTTCACGTGCAGAACGATTTCGTCTAGTCTTAGTAGGAAGTGGAGAAGATTGAGGAGGAGGAATGTTCTCATCCTTAGCACTTGGGTGTTTAGGTTGTGGTCTCTTAGGCTGGATAATAGGAGAAGAAGAAGGTCTCTTCTCTCTATAAAAAGAAGGAGGAGGAACTGCTCCATATAAAGGAGGAATTTTTGGTTTAGGGAGAAGACCAAGTCCATCATGACGAGGAGGTATAGGTCTACTCTTAGGAAGTTTATTAGGCATAGACATAGTCACATCCATAGGGATGGGTTGGGAATCTTCTTGAGGAAAGACATTAGTTTTATCTTTCAAAGGAAGAACTTCCTTCTCAAGAATGATAGGAATGTCAAGTTTAGGTGTTCTAGGTTCACTTAGAGATAGGATCATATCTGTTTTCCACTTTTGATAAGAATTGAAAAGATGATTACTTCGCGGAGGAAGAGATTGGAATTGTTTAGGCCAAAAGTAATCATGAGGAACACTAGAGGTTCTTTCAGCTGGTTTAAAGAGACTATGATTGACAGTAACAACTTCACCATTATGGGGAAATTTCAAACACTTATGAATAGGAGAAGCAATAGCTTTCCTGGAAGATAGCCAAGGATAGCCAAGCTTCACATGAAATTGTTCGGAAGATGGAATAATAGCAAAGTTCACATCAAGAGATTTGTTATGGACCTCAATAGGCATTGTAATAGAACCAATTGCAGGAGAAGAAAATGCATCAAATAATTTCACAATCACATCTGTTTTGTCATAGATCACTTGATTCAATTGAAAAGTAAAAAGAAATTCTTCAGTAATAACATTAATCATGCACGAAGGATCAATAAGCACTCCACGGCAAGGTGTATTCTTGACTTTTGCAACTATGTATAAAGGACCATCAGGTGCCCTAATGGTTTCGCTAGAATCAAATGTGATGGAAGGTTCTTCGGGGATTTCTTGCTGCTCTACAAAGTTAATCACATTCGGAGTCATAGACACAAGACCATCAGATGAAAGAGAGGAATCATTAGCCTCAATTGCATTAGAGGTATGAGAAGGTAATGGATCAGTGAAAATCTAAAGATTTTGATTAGGAGGAGCTACAGATGTATTGCCTTTATCATTCACTCCAGAAACAGAGATAGTATTGTTATCAATCAAATCTTGAATTTTACCCTTTAAAGAAAAACATTTTTCAGTATCATGACCAGGCTGACGATGAAATTGACAAAAAGCTTTGTTATCAAAATAAGGTGAAGTAATCTTTGCAGGATCAATTTGTCTTATAGGAGGAAGAGTAAGCACATTTTGTTCCAATAATTTATTCATAATACTATGCAATGATTCATTCAAAGGAGTATACTATCTTTCTTTCTTGAAAAATTTAGAAATAGGAGGCACACCTGATGCTGCATTCACATTGTTGTTGATGATGTTTTCATTGAATTTGATGGAATCTCTGTTCGGTTTAAACTTCCCAAATGGTTGTTGACTGCTATCACCCTTATCACTCGGAGCCATAGGATGTGATTGTTCCATTTGACTCACAGTCAGTTGATAATTGTGAAGAGTGGCGCACAACTGTTGGAAAGAAGTAAACTCAGAAAACAGAAGTTTGTCTCGAATATCTTTTTGTAAATTAGAAATAAAGATTCTTTGAATATCATTGTCAGGCACTGGAAAAGAAATTTGAGCATACAAATGCTTATATCTACCAATGAAATCAGTCACTTTTTATTTAACACCTTGTTTACAATGCATTAAATCAATCAAAGTAACTTTAGGACTTATATTGTTTTGAAATTGTTGAATGAAAGCATTTGCAAGTTGTTCAAAAGAAGTAATAGAATAAGAAGGCAATGAGCAATACCATTATAGGGCTTTGTCTCTTAATGTTCTAGTGAATAGTTTTGCAAGCAACCTTTGGTCATAAGCAAAATCGGTACATATTGTTTGAAAAGTCTTAACATGTGTTAGAGGATCTCCTTTACCATTATAAAGTTCCAAATGCGGGATTTCAACATGTTTAGGAGGAATAGCTCGGACAATGTCAAGAGAAAGTGGGCTCGCAACATCAAATGTGGGCACACTAAACTTAGATTGATTCATAGAGGCAGTTTGTTGCTGTAAAGAAGAGACAGTTCATGCTAGATTGTTAATGGTCGCTTCAGTCGAAGAATTCATATTGGATGTGTTAGATTGAGATGGAGGTGTTATGTTATTGAAAGAAGGTAGAGAGTAAGGTGGTGGGACTCTATGATAATTAGTCATAGGAGATGATTGGACAGGAGGAACACTACAAGGAGGAATAGAATGATTAAATGAATTGCCCCCTTGCATCATGTTCATTTGTGATGATATAATAGGCACACTCATTGAAGGGACGAATGAAGAAATCGGATTGAATGAAGGAATAGGGTTAATTGAAGAAGAGGGATTTCCCCCATGACTGGTGATCACAGGAGGAATGTCTTGTGTAGAAGTAGCCATTATGTTTGATGTAAAAGTAGGTATACTAGCAATAGGAGTCGTCAAAGGAATAGAATGATTGTCTTGAGTAGGAGGTTGTGTATAACCTAAGGTTTTGGCACAACTCTTCATAGGCATCACATTTGAAGCCACAATGTGTGCAATACCACGCAAAATATCAATTCCATTCTTATCACTTTGAAGCATACGTTTTAGACCCTCAATTAAAGGAAGAGCTTGACTATCAGGGTATTCGTGAGACATCCATTGTCGAAAATCGTCAAATTGGTTATCCAATTTCGAAAGTTGTTCTACAGAAACCTCATGGAGAGCTTCTTCATCATTAGGAGGATTAGAGGAATTACCCATGTCCTCGTTAAAAAGGCTATTCAAATTAGGTTCCATCTCCTCAGTAGTTAAACCTCGGAAAGACTTAATTCTACGGCTTCGTCTAACGGGAAAGTTGTAAAACTCATGCACTAGAGAAGGAGAGAAAATTTTGAATTTAGAGGTAAAATCAACCAATCTTCTGGATTTAAGCTGTTAAATGCAATCACAACAGTCTCCCGAAATTTCAGAAAAAAAGTCCGGGACCGTGGCGCCCGGCGTGCAACATGGTCCCTGCAACTTTTTTCGAAATTTGCAGGGATGAGAGGTATGATGATTTTAGAGCTAATCTGAAAAAATTGAGTGATTTTACGATCTGTAGATAGGCCAAATTAAAGTTGCAATCTCAAAATTGAACCCTATCAAGATTGTCGAAAAATGCAAAATTTGAATTTTGAAAAAGAGAGGGAAACTGAAATTTTGAATTTTATGATTTTAGAGGGAATGTCAAAAGCAATGCAAATTTTGAAATTCAAAAATTGACTCAATTTCACACAAAATTCAATTTTGAAAGCGGAAACCGAAGTTGTTGTAATTAAGCACTTAATTTCAAAAGTCACAAAATGCAAGAATTTGAATAAAGTACTGAAATTTTTAATGAATGATAACACACTTTTCAGATTTATGATAATAAAAACGCAATTTTGACACAAAATTTTAATTTCAATGATTTTTGAATGATTAGAAGCCTTAGACCAAGCAATCGCAAGACCAACTTTGACTGTAATTTTGAAAGTGTTATAATTGACAAAATCAGCCAAAATTCTGGATTTTAGCAGGAAAATACAGCAAGATCTCGCTCCCGAAATTTTGGAAAAAATGTTGGGGACGATGGCGCTCGGAGTGCAACACGGTCCTCGCAACTTTTTTCCAAATTTTCAGGGATGAAAGATATTGTGATTTTATTGCGGAATCCAAAGTTACAGCTGATTTGGAGATGTTTTGATCAATGAAATTGTCGGACAAAGGTTGAATCAAGAGGGTTTCAAAAATTAGGGTTTTGACACTTAACCACTTAATTTTCAGAATTAAAGCACAAATATGAATTGAAAATTTGTAATAGAAGGGCAGATCTGAAATAGGCATTAACATTTAGACATTTCGCAAGTTCAATTACTAAAAAGAAAATTTAGGGTTTTTATGCAATCACCTCTAAAATTTTGCAAAAGATCAAACATGGAAATGTAATCAATTTTTTCAGATCTAAGCATGAAAAATCAGAAAGGATGTTCACGTCGGGTTCACCAAAATGTAAAGCGGAAAATCGCGATCAAACCCTAGTTGCTCTCCCCTCTTCGGACTCCGAGGAGAGAGAAGGGAGGTTCGCTAGGATTCGATGGTTTTCACTTAGGGGAGAGACTTTACATTCAAAAGAGGGGTTGAAACTCATAAGATCCAATCCCATGCAATGCAAGATTGGATGCTAAATGAATTTCAAGGGGTAGGAAAGCAAGGCTACCCTCTTTTGTAAAGAATGTTGTTAAGGAAATTAAGCTAGGAATGCATAGAAAGTTATAAAGATTCGCTTATAAACTGAGTTCGGGTTATAGGATGAAGCTGCGGACCTGGAATTAGCAGTAAAATGTCGATACGGCACTATCCTGCAAATTTGAGCAAAAGTTGTCAGGACGATGGCACCCGGCGCCACGGTCCTCCGAAAAATCCGCGAAACGAAGGGGGATCTGTTCGTCTCTGCACAAGGATTCCAGATCTTCAATTTCAACCGCGTACCTGCAACCTACACACAGAAAAGCGAAGATGATTGGGGGGTTAGGGATTAGGGGTTTGCCTTTAGGTCAAACCCCAGTTTTGGAATTAACCAGGAAATGAGCAAGAGCTGTAAATGTAAATGTATGTAAAACAAGTACTAATACCTTGTTCTAAGGATGTTTGTATCCTTATGTGCGAAGGTTTAGATGTTGTATGTTGTATGTTGTAGTAATATGTGATCTCCTCTTCAATGGTTGAATCCTTGTCTTGAATGCAACACTTAGCCTTGAATGGAGACTTGAAATGATCAATTGCTTGAAGGAATGCTTGAATGCTTGAATGCTTGAATGCTTGAGTATAATTTCCACGCTTTGTACACATATCCTCTTCATGCTAAATGAGAGAGAAAAATGTAGTTTATATACTTGTCATTTAGAGCTGATAGACTGATTTTCTCGACCTTAGGCCGACCAGGAAAGTTAATTTCCAATTTGCAAACAAAAAGACCCGAGACCCCTTAGGAGACCGAGCCCAAAATAGGACCCAGGGACCAGGGCGCTGGGCGCTCTGGTCCCACCTCCTGGGACATCAGGGTGCAAGGAGGTTCAGGCCAGGGTACTTGAAAAATGCAGTTTTCAGTGTCGTGAGCAAGTTTCAGGGTCTCCATTCAGGTTGCGTGTTGCGTCGCCATCGTGAAGACCGAAATGCAGTCGAAATTGCAAGTGTCGCAATTTTAGGACGCTACATTAGGAAAATTAGAAAATGAGGAAATTAGGAATTAAGTGAATTAATTAACAATTTTTCATTTATTAATTAATTCACAAAGAGGGAGGAATTAGTTAACCAATTAAATAAATATTTAATTTTGACAAGAAGACTTAGGATAAATAAATAAATTATTTAACCTAGAGGGAGAAATAACAAACAAGGTTAAATGAATAAATCGTGAAACCCTGGAAGATGAATTAGAAACGCAAGGATGACAATTAGGTCTTGACAAAAGATAATTGATGTCGATTCGATCATGATTCTGACTGACAAAGGACCAATGCTGATAAGTGATTTGATTGATAAATGCATCAATTGATGAGGAACAATGACTAATTGATCCAAATTGACATAATTGAGAAAGACGACAATCGATGACAAATCGATCGCAGAATGACAAAATTAACAAGAAGACAAGGATCGATGACAAAATAGATTGCAAAAATGACAAGATTGAAAATGACCATGATCGATGACAAATCGATCGCAAGATGACAAGATTGAAAATGACAACGATCGATGACAAATCGATCGCATGATGATAAGATTGAAAATGACAACGATCGATGACAAATCGATCGCAAGATGACAAGATTGAAAATGACAATGATCGATGACAAATCGATCACAAGATGACAAGATTGATAAGAGGACAAAACCCTAATTAGCATTGACGATGTCCAAAATGAAATCGAATTGACGATGTCAAAATATGACAAATGAGCACGCACATTGATGCGACAGGATAAGATCAATCAAAATCATGACTGAAGATTGTTATTGACAAGACCAAATTCGAAAGTGAGAAAAATGAGGAATGCAGAAGAAGGACTCGATGCTCGCAAATGGTAAAGACCAAGTTCGCAACATAGGAGAAATGTTAATGCGACACAAAAATACCTAAAATAAGGCAATGCACCAATGTTAAAGTATGACTCTGCAAGCGTTGACCATTTTTAGATGTCTACGTTTTGCCCCTCTTTGAGACAATGCGATATTAAGCGTTGTTTCAAAGAACAATAATGAAAATGCCCCAGACAATGACAATGACATATGCATGCCTCCTCAAGGAATTGGCCGGAAACATCCAGAAAAGAGGCCAATTGATCGATAAGAATGATAGGACATGATAGGAGCAAACAGACTAACAATCGAAGACCAGATGCACGAATGACAAGCAATTGTAGGTGCAAAAGACTGTGACTAGCATAAGATGGAGAGGGTGCACATCTATCTATGCACTGACAAAGATCTATAAATGAGACAAAGAGAGTGAAAAGAGCTCATTTGCACTAGCCAAAGAGGAGGATTTGTTGCTCTAGAAAAGGACACTTACAGAGAGATGGTGAACATTCCAATGGTAGATCACCTCGGGGAACATGTACACACCTATAGACGACCGGATGACGCAAGAGTAGCGGTATGTATCTCAAAAACCCATATTGTCAATTTCATGAATTTGACTTGCTTGTGGGACATTGCGGGGCCCACAGGGAATGCAGAAAGTGACTTATGCGCTTGTGTGAGTGCATCATGCACTTGTGTAGGGTATCTTGCACTTGTGTAGGGTACATAGGCACAAGTTGTTGCTACACAGGCGTAGTTGTGCATTGGGGACCCTAATTTGGCCAAAAATAGCATGTGAATGATCCAAAAAGGGGGGATAAGGGTAGGATAGGTCAAAATAGATTAGAAACACCTCGATTTGGACATGAAACAAGGAAATGCAGCCCATAGGAGAAAATCCTAAAACTGACAAAATGTGCCCCAATTATGATGCAGGGTTGACAGTATCCATTGATCACACAGGAGAACCGACCTGACTGCTTCATGTTACGACATAGACTCAGAAGCACGGATAGAGATACATTAGCAGGACTTGGAATATACTATATCACATTCATGCCCAAGATTAGGGCAAACACCGGACTACTCACCGCATTGGCAGAGTGATGGCATTCAGAGACCTCCTCATTCCATCTGGTGACTGGAGAGATGATTGTGACATTGGAGGATGTATGGTGTATCCTCCGCATTCCAATTCATGGAGAGATGATAGAATATGACCTAGTGATAGGGAGAGATGCTTTGTGCAAATTATTTGAGTGCGACGTAGATGATCTGGATATCGTAGAGAGGGAGATTGGCTGGGAGACCATGGCATCAGAGTATGATCGACGATATGTGGTGATAGCAGTGGTGATAGCATGCCTACTAGCAAGGGACAAATGAGGACATGGATTCCCTATTGGATGGGGAAGAGTGCTAGAGCGGATGGTGATAGAGGGGATGGTGTATGCATAGGGACCATGTGTACTTGCTATGCTATATTTTCAGCTCTGCATCAAATAGCATATCAGGGAGTGCAGACTTTGAGTTGTGGAGTCACACTGCTACAGGTATGGGCATTTGAGCACATAGCCATATGTTGACTGATTGGAGAGAGATAGGTAGTACCACACCGACCATATGTGTACTGTTATGGGGGAGCACTAAGACAGGGTCCATTTGGATACATACTGTATTGGCGACATGAGCTAGACAAATTGAGAGAGTTCATATGGAGGCCATATCTTGATTGCCCTGGATGGTCAGATGATAGTGATGAGCTATCGTATTGTAGATAGGAGAGATACCTGATTGGGTGACTAGTGAATCGCCAGATAGTGATTGAGATGTATCTGCCTGAGAGAGTCCGACGATAGTTTGGAGAGAGGCAGGACATACCTAGAGGGACTGCACACTTTGCTCGATCTCACAGAGAGACGAGTCAGTGGGGGAGGATGATTCAGCCACACATAGCATATGCTAACTTCACATAGCTATAGCAGAGGCAGTGGGATTGGAGATTAGATGTGGTGGATGTTGGGATGACAGAGGAGTATAAGCGATGGTTTGCACGACGACGGCCAGTGCCTTTGATAGATCCGGATATTCCAGTACCGAGGAGACAGGAGGACTTCCCACTCACTGGAGAGGAGGAGGGAGATGATGAGGATGAGGAGGATGATGAGGGTGGTGATGAGGATGAGGGGGATGATGAGGATAGAGAGGATGATGAGGGGGATGATGATTATGAGCCAGATTCAACCGATCAGGAGTCATTGCAGGATATACCCATAGAGCCGGAGACAACTAGGATAGAGGAGATGGAGATGTGCAGGGCTACCATAGCGAGTCAGCATGATCACATTGCGACATTAGAGAGACAAAATTCCATCTTGAGGACAGAGCAGGATTAGTTCAGAGCAGAGATAGCTAGATTAACAGTGGCTTGAGATACAGCAATAGCGCAGGCACAACGAGAAGAATAGAGAGTCACTGAGTATATTGGGTCAATTAGGGATGCCAGTGCAGGTGAGATGGCACAGATGTTGGTAGAGACCAGAGAGGAGATATGCCATTGGAGGACACTATATGAGAGTGCAGTTCCACCAGAGCAGAGAGCATCATCATATCAGGCATGATCGAGGATAGAGAGCAGGCCACGTTCTCAGAGGTCAGTGAGTAGCATGGGGGTGAGTGGACCTATGAGACCACCACAGCCAGGACCTAGGGTAGGAGGGACATCATCCTTGAGACATGGCAGGGATGAGGAGGACAAAGGGAGCACCCAATGACAGAGGCACATGCTCCTTACGACAGAGACATATGTAGTTTGACATTTTGTAGTCAGCCTATGGGCCATACTTAGGATAGACAATCTAATTTTGTACTCCGATATTATTTTGATATATGATATGATATGCATCAATATGATGGGATGCAATGTGTTATGACTTATAGTTATTTTCCATGTATGGATGGCTTATGCACTGTTTATTGTGGAACATGTATGGATATAGTTTGATGTGTTTTTTGATGCATTTATAATATGAAATGGATAAAATGCTTGATGTGATGCTTGATGTGATGTTTGATATAATGCAAATGTACTAACCAATGAATGCAGGATGCAACATATGTGTTTGGAGATATCAGAGCACTAGACCGAACTGACGGAAGAAATGTTAGTAAGAAGAAATGAGACAGAGGATAGTTAGAGACAAAGAAAAACTTGCTTTCACTAATGCACTTTGTAGGTGAGAACCTTTATTTAATGTAGCAAAATGGATGCATAGCATGATGGCATTGAAGGCTAGAGCTGAAATACAACCCTTTTTGCAAAAGACAGACACATCGCACACAAGGAATGAGTGAAGCATCCTAGGGTGCATACATCAAGGGTCGAGGTATGTGCGGCGTTCACAAAGTGAACGTACTTGTCACAGACACCCAATGATATAGTTGGCCCAGTTTGTAACAAACATTCCACAAACAGCAATCACAACAAAAAAGAAAGGGACCATGAACCATCCCGGTCACTCTAAATCACTCTGTGACATCATCAAGCAACATAGGAACATGATCGAAGCCAAAGATAAATCAATAAAAAGATAAGACTTGCTAATTCCAACAAGTCAAACAAACATCTTGATCTTCAATGTCAAAAGTTGAAAGTGTCGATAGAACGATCATGCTGTCTGGTTTCAGGTAATGCGGTACCCTGTCTAAGACAGGACATAGTCTGGTTTCGAGTATACCACACCCTGTATAAGACCCATGATAATAGTGACAAGGACAAATGATATTGATGTTAACGTTCGATTGATATGACAATTGTGATCAGTTTGAATGTCTGGTTTGATTGAAAAAGTTCATCTGTGAATACATGATTCCATTAAAGCACAATGTGTGATTGCGTGTCGTTGGAGGGATGCTCAGTGATCTGTCTTATGCACAAAGGGGATATTTTTTTGTTTTGCTTGTCGAGTTTTTACAATTTTTTTGTGTTCATTTTTTTCAGGACTTTATTTGATGTTTAGGGATTATTTCAGGACAGTATTTGATTTTTTTTTTGGATTTTTTCAGGACATTATTTGATTTTTTTGGATTATTTCAGGACATTATTTGATTTTTTAGAGATTTTTTTAGGATCATTTTTTGATTTTTTTGGATTTTGCCCCCAGTGTCTAGCAAGGCAAGGAATATGACAGGTGAATAAATAGGATTTTTGAAATGATGGTGGATAGAGGGAAGACAAAGGCCTTTTATTATGAAGACAATATAGATGCAACTTTCAAGGGCTATTGCGTGATGGGACGAGAGACTGGATATGACAATGTAAAGCAGTGACATGGCATGAGGGACATGTCAAGAGGTTTTTGAAACCATGTTTAAATTTGGCGTCCTTATGTCAGATCAAGATCAAGGAATGAAAAAGAGTGTATGGATAGTGATAAGATATGGATAGGATAAGCAAGACAAGAATGGATAAGGGACATGGACTGAAGGTCGGGGTAGGCTAAGGGATAGTGGCAAAAAGTTACAATAAGCTAGGGAATATGGATGAAAGGTTATAATAAGCAAAAGGATAAAGACCAAAAGCTATGATAGACTAAAAGCTGCAAACAAGATGCATAATGCTCATGATGATCCTCAGCCTTGTCAAGATCAAAGGTGGAAAGAGAAAATGGACATGAGGGACAATAGGATATGAAGGGAGTATGACATGGTATGATAGGATAATGAAGGGCAATAGGATATGAAGGAGGAAACCTACCCCCAAGTGTGGTGTGCAAGAGGTTCATAGATTATGCATGACGCCTGTTTGCCAGGTTTTCATCGTGGTACTTGCCCAAGGCACCTATTTGCCAGGTTTTCACTAGTGGACAAATTATTTTTGCTTCACTTTTTTCTTTTGTCTTTTTTTTTTCACTTTTTTTGTATTTTGACTTTTTCAATAGAAGATGGACACATGATAGGGGATGGAATATGGACTCAAACATCTTTTTTTTTTGGATAGTAGCCTTGAAAAAAATAGACCATGGCTGTTAAAAGTATGCTCAAAGACGTCGGTAGGATAAAGACATGGAAAAAGAGATGAAACTAAGGCAAGGATTTATGCAAAGGATGGGATCAAAGGGATTGAAGGATGGAAAATATGCACTGGATAATGGATAGGGTATTGGAAGAATTGGGCTTCACTGGATGGAAATGAGGGCAAGATCAACATTGGCACACACCTTGAGGGGTGGTGGATTGATGGAGGAAAAGTGGGTTTTGGATATGGAGATTTTGATGAAGGAATAGCTTGGGATGTTGGGACATAAGGGCCCAAAATGGATGAAGGAGGTGATGGAGGAACAAATTTGAGAGGTTTGGATGGAGAAATAGCAACTTTGGATGCCAAGTTGGATGTTTCTTTAGGATTTTGTGCTTCAAGGAGCCGCTTAGGGATCCACATGGTTTTTTATTTTTCATGCTTTTGTGGTTCCTTGGAGTGCATTGCTTGCACAAGGGATTTAGGAACCCATATATATTTTGACTTTTGTTTTTGAGCAATGGGCCTTTGTGACCTTTTGGATATTTCTTTTTCTTTTTGGATCATATTTTTCTTTGCTTTGACATGTTGATCCTTGAATACATGTGGATTTCTAGACTTATGACTTTTATACTTGTGTAGCATCCTAAAATTGTGAAACTTGCAATTTCGACTGCATTTGGGTCTTCACGATGGCGGCGCAATGTTGAACCTGAATGGAGACCCCGAAACCATTTTGTAACACCAAAAACTGCATTTTTCTGCACCCTGGCATGATCCCTCCTTGCACCCTGCTGTCCCGGGAGGTGGGACCATGGCGCCCAGCGCCCTGGTCCCTGGCCCTATTTTGGGCCCGGTCTCTTTTGGGCATCGGGTCTTTAAGTTTGCAATTCGGGAAATAATGTTTCCTGGTCGGCCTAAGGTCAGAAAAATCAGTCTATCAGCCCTAATTGACAAGTATATAAACTACATTTCCCCTCCCATTTGAGGTAGGAAAAAGAAAAAAGGAAAAAATATGTGAGAAAGACGTGAAAGCGATATTCAAACATTCAAGTATTCAAACATTCAAGTATTCCTTCAAGCAATTGAGCATTCTAAGTCTCCATTCAAGGCTAAGTGTTGCATTCAAGACAAGGATTCAACCATTGAAGAGGAGATCACTTACAACATATACAACATACTACATACATTACACCTTCGCATGTAAGAATACAAACATTCTTACAACAAGGTATCAGTACTTGTTTACATTACAAACATTTACATTTACAGCATTCTCATTTCTTGGTTAATTCCAAAACTGGGGTTTGACCTAAAGGCAAACCCCTCATCCCTAACCCCCCAATCGTCCTCTCTTTTTTGTGTGTAGGTTGCAGGTACGCGGCTGTAATTGAAGATCTAGAATCCTTGTGCAGAGACGAGCAGATCCCCCTTCATTTCGCGGATTTTTCAGAGGACCGTGTGCACGCCAAGCGCCATCGTCCCGTCAACTTTCGCTCAAATTTGCAGAACAGCACCGTCTCGACATTTTACTACTAATTCCAGGTCCGCAGCTTCATCCCATATCCCTATCTTTGTTTATAAGTGAATCTTTCCTACTTTACATGCATTCCTAGTTCAATCATTCTATCTATATTCTTTACAAAAGAGGGTATCCTTGATGTTACAACCCTTGAAACTCATTTAGAATCCAATCTTGCATTGCGTGGGATTGGATCTTGTGGGTTTCAACCCCTCTTTTGAATGTAAAGTCTCTCCTAAGTGAAAACCATCAACCCTAGTGACTCTCCCTTCTCTCTCCTTGGAGTTGGGGAGGGGAGAACGACTAGGGTTTGATTTTTCCGCTTTACAACTTGGCATCCAAATCGCTTGGAGGGGGAAAGGAATGCACAGATGGATATGAATGAAATGGAGTTCTTTTGGATGGATGAAATTTACTCAAGGATGTGTGCCTTTTCTGACCTTGCATAGAGGACGAAGGGATATAAGGACCTAAGATGGATGGAAGGTATGATGGGGAAGGTGTATGTTTCAATTTTGATGGAGGGATAACAACGTCTTGAGAGTGAGTTGTGTAGACATGACCCTTAAGATCTTCTTTGACATGAAGGGATTCTTGCTTATGGAGATCTACTCCTTTGCCTTTATGAATATCTTGACTTGTAGGATACTCTTGTCTTTGGGAAGAAGACGCGAGTCCATTATGAGGTGGATATGATATGAGAGAAATAATGAGATCTTGAAGTGGATTGGATTTCACCAAAGTGGAAGAACCCATTATGCATGTCAAGGGTTCATGAACATCTTGCACTGATACGTTAGAATCATGAGGGGGATTAGGATCATGAGGGTGACTAGGATTGTGTAGTGGACATGGTTCAATGACAGGCTCTTCAAGAGATGGAATGGGAAAAATAATGGGATCATCAAAAGAAATGCGATCTTGGAGTGTATATGGAGCATTAGGACAAGGAGATGGAGGAACAAGTGGATCTTGTGGAGGATCTAAAGGAATAATTTGATCTTGACAAGGAGGAAGATCATTGGAATCCTCTTTAAAGGTCCTTTGCTCTTGACTTTCAATGGGATCATCATAAAGGATGGAAAGGATATCTTGATCTTTCTTAGGAAGTGGAATGTCAATGGGATTTGAAAGGACATTTTTTTCATGAATAGAATTGACAGGAATAAGTGGATCATTGCGAGTGTATGGGGAAATGGGATCTTGGTCAACAATTGGATGGAATGATAAGGTTTCAGGATCTTGATCTTCATCTATTTCAAGACATGTTTCTTCATGCTCTAAATTATCCTCTAGACATGAGGTTGGACTTTGGATATGCATGGGGGATTCTGACAAGGGATCAATGTTTTGGCATGAAGGAAATACACTTTGAACATTTGTGATGGATTCTAGCAAGGAATCAATGCTTGAACATGAGGAAGAGGGACTTCGAATGGGGTCCTCTAAAATAGGTAATGGCAATAAAGTGCATGGTGGCATTGGGTCTTGTATTTTTGAAACATGACAAGGATGTGCATCATGAATTGGATTATCGTGGCAATCAATTATGGATAGCCCTTGGATAATTTCATCCTTGGGTGTATTATTTGATGAGGAAAATATAGAAGGTTCTTGTGAAACTTCTAAAGGTGTAGGGATAGATGCCACTGGAGAGTCAATTTGTTTGTGGGGGGATGAGGCATTGCTAGACATAAGTGTATTAGTTTGATCTTCCTCAAAGAACTCACTTGGTAATTTCCTTGAGATCCTTGCAATAAAGCCACCTTTCTTTCGAGGTTTTGACATGGTTGTATCTAAAATTTGAACTTGTTTGGCAAGGAGTTGGTTCTGGTCTGATGTCATGTTTTGATATTGGACTTGGTTCAATTGTTCTGACATGTTTGAAACTTGGGTTGGTGTGTGCTGCAACCTTTGTTTCTGAATGTTTGGTTGTAGTTGTTGACATTGATATGTTGATTGAACTTGAACTTGTTGATATTCCACCATTGGTTGAACTATTTGTGGACATTGTATAGTTGGTTGGACATATTATTGAAATTGGACCATTGGTTGTATTGGTTGTATATGTTAAACAATTGGTTGAACCATTGGTTTTATTGGTTGAAAATCTGATTGATAGTAAACACCTTCTTGTTCTTGTTGTGGAGGCACATAATGTTGAAATTGATGTTGTCTCTTTTCTTGAAATTGTTTTATCATCTCTATTTGTGAGAGGAGAGCTAGTATGTCTGATCATTCAAGAAGAGATCTTACATCAATTGGCTCAATCTTTGGATTTCGACCTAGAAATTTTTGAAACATTTTGGACATTTGTGATCTATTCTTCCCAATGTTTTTCACTCTTTGTTCCAATATATCCTCTTCTTGAGCTATTTTCTCCTCTAGTTTTTGTATTTGGACATTTACATCATCATGATAAGTTTGATCCAAGTTCTGAGACATGTAGAGATTGGATTGACATGATTGATTTCTCAATTGTGATGACATGGCTTCGTAAGAAGGTTGAGACCTCATTTCAACAAACATGTCACTATGAAATGCAACTAATGGGATTTTTTATTTTAAAAGGATGATGTATGATATGCAACTAAATGCAACCTAAATAAATGAAAATGTAATCTATGGCAAGAATGCAACCTATATTTTTGGTTGTTTTTCAAGATTTTGACAAACTTTTTGGAATGCAAATCTAAAAAAGAGACCCTTAGGAAATTGAAATGATGTCTAGACCTTAAAGGACAAAAGGACAAATTGACAATGTCTCACCTATATGCTTGGATACTAAGCTAGGTTTGACAAAAATGATATGGATGACAAAAAGACAAAAGTTTGATAAGGTCAAGACTTCCTAACAATAACTTAGGGTTTATCAAAGATTTACATTACTCAAGTATGACAAAACCTAGTTTTGACACTATAAGCAAAGGGACAATTACTACGCAAATGACCCTAATATGATATGATAATGACCTAAGCTTGATGAAGAGACCTAGGGTATGCAAATGCAAATGTATGACAATGTCAACCTAAGGCAAAACCTAAGGTTGAATTATGAAATGGTATTACTCTAATGCAAGAGGACACATGCAAATGGATGACTTTTATTGATATGCAAAAGGAGTATGACTTAGGTGAAAACCTAACCTTGGTACTTGACAATGACTTTGCAAAATGCAAACCTAGGATGAACCTAAATCTAAGTGACACGAATGTTGAGACAAGATTTTGAAAAATGTTTGACAACCATGTTTGAAGGTGTTTGAACTTTGTTGAATGAAATATTCTTGTGTTTAACCTTGTTTTGAATCAATTTGTCTTGTTTTTGAAATGAAACACAACTCAACTTTTGACAAGTAAAGAAGACAAGATATTTTAACTTAGACTCAAGACAATCATGCTCATTCACACATTTCTTATGGTAGGCAAGGACAGTAGGTACTTGAGAGGTAGACTTGTTATGGGATTCAAGGAGAATACTTAGATGCTTGACCCCATGGGCTCCCCTCCATGGCACTCACTTCTCAAAGCAGCCAAGCGTCAGTCCCCATGGAAATCTCCCCATGGCGAACTTAGTATCTCCTCCAAGTATCCGAACTTGTCCTTCTCAAGCAACTAGAAGGATTTTTGGCCTCTGAATGCAAGGTGTTTAGTAAATATTTATGTTAAGCATTACTCCTTGGTGTCACGCAAGCGTGATTGAGACATTAAGCCCACCAAGATACCAAACAAATGTAGTCACGCAAGCACGATTTAGACCTTGAGGCCCTATTTAGATGTTGATATGAGAAAGAGTCCAAGGGTCATCACTTCCCAAGTAACTACAATTCCCATGTAACCCTTCTGTAAAGCGGAAAAATCGAACCCTAATAGTTGTTCTCCCCTCCCCAACTCCAAGGAGAGAGAAGGGAGAGTCACTAGGGTTGATGGTTTTCACTTAGGGGAGACTTTACATTCAAAAGAGGGGTTGAAACCCACAAGATCCAATCCCACGCAATGCAAGATTGGATTCTAAATGAGTTTCAAGGGTTAAGACATCAAGGATACCCTCTTTTGTAAAGAATGTTGATAGAAAGATTGAACTAGGAATGCATTTTAAGTAGGAAAGATTCACTTATAAACAGAGATAGGGATATGGGATGAAGCTGCGGACCTGGAATTAGCAGTAAAATGTTGAGACGGTGCTATTCTACAAATTTGAGTGAAAGTTGACGGGACGATGGCGCCCGATGTGCACACGGTCCTCCGAAAAATCCGCAAAACGAAGGGGGATCTGTTCGTCTCTGCACAAGGATTGCAGATCTTCAATTACAGCCGCGTACCTGCAACCTACACACAGAAAAGAGAGGACGATTGGGGGGTTAGGGATGAGGGGTTTGCCTTTAGGTCAAACCCTGGTTTTGGAATTAACCAAGAAATGAGAATGCTGTAAATGTAAATGTTTGTAATGTAAACAAGTACTGATACCTTGTTGTAAGAATGTTTGTATTCTTACATGCGAAGGTGTAATGTATGTAATATGTTGTATGTGATCTCCTCTTCAATGGTTGAATCCTTGTCTTGAATGCAACACTTAGCCTTGAATGGAGACTTAGAATGCTCAATTGCTTGAAGGAATGCTTGAATGCTTGAATGCTTGAATGTTTGAATATCGCTTTCAACTTTTGTTCTTGCTTATTTTCTCCTTTTTCCACCTCCTCAAATGGGAGAGGAAATGTAGTTTATATACTTGTCAATTAGGGCTGATCGACTGATTTTCCTGACCTTGGGTCGACCAGGAAACAATATTTTCCAATTCGCAAACTTAAAGACCCTAAGCCCCATAAGAGACCGGCCCAAAATAGGGCCAGGGACCAAGGCGCTGGGCGCCATGGTCCTGGGGGACCAGGGCGCTGGGCACCCTAGTCCTGAAGGACCAGGGCACTGGACGCCATGGTCCCACCTCCCGGGACAGCAGGGTGCAAGGAGGGATCAAGCCAGGGTGCTGAAAAATGCAGTTTTTGATGTCATAAACAAGTTTCGGGGCCTCCATTCAGGTTCCATGTTGCATCACCATCGTGAAGACCAAAATGCAGTTGAAATTGCAAGTGTCACAATTTTAGGATGCTACATTTAGCCCCCACTTTAGCGGGAGTATAAGCATACGCTCATACTTCCGGTAAAGTACAAGGAAACAACATTGAAAAACTTTCACCATGTCAAGGAGGCAAGATACACCAAGCCCCCAGTGGACTAAGGATCTTATGACTTCGATTGACAAAGTAAAAGGGAAGATCACGAGGGAGAACCATGACTGTCAGTAGTAAGGTTCCCTCACTATGAGTCATGCAAGAAAGATATCAAAAATTTTCAAGGCAAAGCTAAATTTATCAAGAAATTTTTAAGTATCTTGAAAAGATATGAACGGGATGTATGCCCCCCTACGTTAAAGCGATCGCACACGCCTCACCGGGGGTGATTGCTTTAAGGTAGTGATACATATAAGAAATGAGAAAGGAGCACGTTATCACAAGGATTTAGCCCCCAAGTGTGAGATAAGCCCAAGGATAATAGACACAAAACACAAAGCACAAGGTGAATTTGCTTTCCTCGGGGTCAGTATGCTGTTTGATAATTCATGTATATCATATGTATGTATGCATAATTGTTCTTCATTCCCCAATCAAGGAAGGTCACCTAGAAGAAGGGAACACATGTGTCTTTTGAGTCAACATGAGAGAGACCAAAAGAGATCTCAATGTTTTGCATCGTCCTCAAGTAGACAACACTAAGGACAACAAATAGAAGAATGAGAATAACACATAGAAGAAGTAACAAAAGAGAGGAGGAGAGAGTCTGCTATGCTAATGAACTAGTCTAGCACGTCATCTACCCCCCGATCTTGCTGATCAATATTTCGGGAAGGCAGGAAACACACTAGAGGAGGAACATCCAACACAGCAGATAGAGCTATCACAAGATCCAAACAAGGGCTATGTTCATACCCCAAGCCACGGTGTTCTTGTCTAGGAGCTAGGATAAGTGCTTTAGAAAATTCGTTAGATAAATGGTTATCAACATCAACATATTCATATTCACTATCAGAATGAACAGGAGTAACATTTTCATCATGAATAACATTTTCATCTATATCATCATCAAGATTTATAAAAATAGGATCTTTAACTCACACAGGATCAAGACCATCATGCATCTTATGTTTAGGAGATTTCAGCTCAATCGTCGACTGAGGAGAAAATGGAATAATATTAGTTGAAGGTGTTTTTGGGGATTGCAAAGTTTGAGAAGCAGCTGCCTGAGCTCTAAGACGACGCTTTCATCGGCGTTCACGTGCAGAACGATTTCGTCTAGTCTTAGTAGGAAGTTGAGAAGATTGAGGAGGAGGAATGTTCTCATCCTTTTCACTTGGGTGTTTAGGTTGTGGTCTCTTAGGTTGAACAATAGGAGAAGAGGAAGGTCTCTTCTCTCCATAAGAGGAAGGAGGAGGAACTACTCCATATAAGGGAGGAATATTTGGTTTAGGAAGGAGACCAAGTCCATCATGACGAGGAGGGATAGGTCTACTTTTAGGGAGTTTATTAGATATAGGCATAGTCACATTCATAGGAATGGGTTGGGAATCTTCTTGAGGAAAGACATTAGTTTTATCTTTCAAAGGAAGAACTTCCTTCTCAAGAACGATAGGAATGTCAAGTTTGGGTGTTCTAGGTTTACTTAGAGATAGGATCATATCTTTCTTCCACTTTTGATAAGATTTAAAAAGATGATCACTTCGCGGAGGAAGAGATTGGAATTGTTTAGGCCAAAAGTAATCAATAGGAATGCTAGAAGTTCTTTCAGCTGGTTTAAAGAGGCTATGATTGACAGTAACAACTTCACCATTATGGGGAAATTTCAAACACTTGTGAATAGGAGAAGCAATAGCTTTCATGGAAGATAGCCAAGGATAGCCTAGCTTCACACGAAATTGTTCGGATGATGGAATAATAGCAAAGCTCATATCAAGGGATTTGTTATGAACCTCAATAGGTAATGTAATAGAACCAATTGCAGGAGAAGAAAATGCATCAAATAATTTCACAACCAAATTTGTTTCATCATAGATCACTTGATTCAATTGCAAAGTAAAAAGAAATTCTTCAGTAATGATATTAACCATACAAGAAGGATCAATAAGCACTCCCTGGCAAGGTGTATTCTTGACTTTTGCAACTATATATAAAGGACCATCAGGTGCCCTGATAGTTTCACTAGAATCAAAGGTGATGGAAGGTTCTTTAGGGATTTTCTACTGCTCTACAAAGTTAATCACATTCGGAGTCATGGACACAAGATCATCAGGTGAGACAGAGGAATAATTAGTATCAATCACATTAGAGGTATGAGAAGGCAATGGATCAGTAAAAATCTTAAGATTTTGGTTAGGAGGAGCTACAGATGTGTTACCTTTATCATTCACACCAGAAACAGAGATAGTATTATTATCAATCAAATCTTGAATTTTACCCTTTAAAGCAAAACATTTTTCAGTATCATGCCCAGGATGATGATGAAATTGACAAAAAGATTTTTTATCAAAATAGGGTGAATTAATCTTTGCAGGATCTATTTGCCTTATAGGAGGAAGAGTAAGCACATTTTGTTCCAATAACTTATTCATAATACTATGTAATGATTCATTCAAAGGAGTAAACTTTCTTTCTTTCTTGAAAAACTTAGAAATAGGAGGCACACCTGATGCTACATTCACATTGTTATTGATGATGTTTTCATTGAATTTAATTGACTCTCTATTTGGTTTAAACTTCCCAAATGGTTGTTGACTACTATCACCCTTATCACTCAGAGCCATAGGATTTGCTTGTTCCATTTGACTCACAGTCAGTTGATAATTGTGAAGAGTTGCGCACAACTGTTGGAAAGAAGTAAACTCAGAAAACAGGAGTTTTTCTCTAATGTCTTTTTGTAAATTAGAAATAAAGATTCTTTGAATGTCGTTGTCAGGTACTGGAAAATAAATTTGAGTATACAAATGCTTATATCTACCAATGAAATCAGTCACTTTTTCTTTAACACCTTGTTTACAATGCATTAAATCAATCAATGTAACTTTGGGACTTATATTGTTTTGAAATTGTTGAATAAAAGCATTTGCAAGTTGTTCGAAAGAAGTAATAGAATAAGAAGGCAACGAGCAATACCATTGTAGGGCTTTATCTCTTAATGTTCTAGTAAACAGTTTTGCAAGCAACCTTTGGTCATAAGCAAAATCAGTACATATTGTTCGAAAGGTCTTAACATGTGTTAGAGGATCACCTTTACCATTGTAAAGCTCCAATTGTGGGAGTTCAACATGCTTAGGGGGAATAGCTCGAACAATGTCAAGAGAAAGTGGGCTCGCAACATCAAATGTGGGCACACTAAACTTAGATTGATTCATAGAGGCAATTTGTTGCTGTAAAGAAGAGACAGTTTGTGCAAGATTGTTAATGGTTGCTTCAGTTGAAGAGTTCATGTTAGATGTGTTAGATTGTGATGGAGGTGTTATGTTATTGAAAGAAGGTAGAGAATAAGGTGGTGGGACACTATGATAGTTAGTCATAGGAGACGATTGGAAAGGAGGAACACTACAAGGAGGAATGGAATGGTTAAATGAATTGCCCCCTTGCGTCATGTTTATGTGTGGTGATGAAATAGGAACACTCATTGAAGGAATGAATGAGGAAGTAGGATTGAATGAAGGAAGAGGGTTGATTGAAGAAGAGGGATTGCCCCCATGACTGGTGATCATATGAGGAATGTCTTGTGTTGAAGTAGTCATTATGTTTGATGTAAAAGTAGGTATACTGGCAATAGGAGTTGTCAAAGGAATAGAATGATTAACTTGAGTAGGAGGTTGTGTGTAACCTAAGGTTTTGACACAACTCTTCATAGGCATCACATTCGAATCCACAATGTGTGCAATACCACGCAAAATATCAATTCCATTCTTATCACTTTGAACCATATGTTTTAGACCCTCAATTAATAAAAGAGCTTGACTATCGGGGTATTCTTGAGACATCCATTGTCAAAAATCATCAAATTGGTTATCCAATTTTGAAAGTTGTTCTACAGAAACCTCATGGAGAGCTTATTCATCATTAAGAGGATTAGAGGAATTACCCATGTCCTTGTTAAAAAGACCATTCAAATTAGGTTCCATCTCCTCAGTAATTAAACCTTGGAAAGACTTAATTCTAAGGCTTCGTCTAACGGGAATAGTGTAAGTAGGGCTTATTGTTGTAAAACTCATGCACTAAAGAGAGAGAGAAGATTTTGAATTTTAGAGGCAGCAAATTTCAATAAAATCAGCCACTCTCCTAGATTTAAGCTGTTAAATGCAATCAGGACAATCTCCCCAAATTTCGGAAAAAATGTCCGGGACCATGGCGAACGGAGTGCACACGGTCCTCGCAACTTTTTTCGAAATTTTCAGGGATGAAAGTTATGATGATTTTAAAGCTAATCTGAAAAAATTGAGTGATTTTACGATCTGTAGATAGGCCAAATTAAAGTTGCAATCTCAAAATTGAACCCTACCAAGATTGTTGAAAAAATGCAAAATTTGAATTTTGGAAAAGAGGGGGAAACTGAAATTTTGAATTTTATGACTTTATAGGGAATACTGAAAGCAATGCAAGTTTCAAAATTTAAAAGTTGACTCGATTTCATGCAAAATTCGATTTTGAAAGTGGAAATCAAGGTTGTTGCAATTAAACACTTAATTTCAAAAGTCACAAACTGCAAAAATTTGAATAAAACACTGAAATTTCGAATGAATGCCAACACACTTTTCAGATTTAGGACTGTAAGAAACACAATTTTGATACAAATTTCAATTTCAACAATTTTTGAATGATTAGAAGCCTCAATCCAAGCAATCGCTAGACCAACTTTGACTTTAATTTTGAAGGTGTTAAAATTGATAAAATCAGCCAAAATTCTGGATTTTAGCAGAAAAATACAGTAAGATCTAGCTCCCGAAATTTCGAAAAAAATGTTGGGGACGATGACGCTCAGGGTGCACACGGTCCTCGTAACTTTTTTCCAAATTTTTAGGGATGAAAGATATTGTGATTTTATTGCGGAATCCAAAGTTACAGCTGATTTGGAGGTGTTTTGATTAGTGAAATTATCAGTCAAAGGTTGAATCAAGAAGGTCTTAAAAATTAGGGTTTTGACATTTAACCACTTAATTTTCAGAATTAAAGCACAAATATGAATTGACAATTTGCAATAGAAGGGTAGATCTGAAACAAGCATTAACAATTAAACATTTCACAAGTTTAATTACTTAAAAGAAAATTTTAGGGTTTTTATGCAATTAACCTCTAAAATTTGCCAAAGATCAAACATGGAAATGTAATTAAGGAAGCAAAATTTTCAGATCTAACCATGAATAATCAAAATGAGGATGTTCATGTCGGGTTCACCAAAATGTAAAGCAGAAAAATCGAACCCTAATAGTTGTTCTCCCCTCCCCAACTCCAAGGAGAGAGAAGGGAGAGTCACTAGGGTTGATGGTTTTCACTTAGGGGAGACTTTACATTCAAAAGAGGGGTTGAAACCCACAAGATCCAATCCCACGCAATGCAAGATTGGATTCTAAATGAGTTTCAAGGGTTAAGACATCAAGGATACCCTCTTTTGTAAAGAATGTTGATAGAAAGATTGAACTAGGAATGCATGTAAAGTAGGAAAGATTCACTTATAAACAGAGATAGGGATATGGGATGAAGCTGTGGACCTGGAATTAGCAGTAAAATGTCGAGACGGTGCTATTCTGCAAATTTGAGCGAAAGTTGATGGGACGATGGCGCCTGGTGTGCACACAGTCCTCCGAAAAATCCGCGAAACGAAGGGGGATCTGTTCATCTCTGCACAAGGATTCCAGATCTTCAATTACAGCCGCGTACCTACAACCTACACATAGAAAAGAGAGGATGATTGGGGGGTTAGGGATGAGGGGTTTTCCTTTAGCTCAAACCCCAGTTTTGGAATTAACCAAGAAATGAGAATGTTGTAAATGTAAATGTTTGTAATGTAAACAAGTATTGATACCTTGTTGTAAGAATGTTTGTATTCTTACATGCGAAGGTGTAATGTATGTAGTATGTTGTATGTTGTATGTGATCTCCTCTTCAATGGTTGAATCCTTGTCTTGAATGCAACACTTAGCCTTGAATGGAGACTTAGAATGCTCAATTGCTTGAAGGAATGCTTGAATGCTTGAATGCTTGAATGTTTGAATATCGCTTTCGCCTTTTGTTCTTGCTTATTTTCTCCTTTTTCCACCTCCTCAAATGGGAGAGGAAATGTAGTTTATATACTTGTCAATTAGGGCTGATAGACTAATTTTCCCAACCTTGGGCCGACCAGGAAACAATATTTTCCAATTTGCAAACTTAAAGACCCGAAGCCCCATAAGAGACCGGGCCCAAAATAGGGCCAGGGACCAGGGCGTTGGGCGCCATGGTCCTGGAGGACCAGGGCACTGGGCACCATGGTCCTACCTCCCGGGACAGCAGGGTGCAAGGAGGGATCAGGCTAGGGTGCTAAAAAATGCAGTTTTTGATGTCATAAACAAGTTTCGGGGTCTCCATTCAGGTTACGTGTTGCATCACCATCGTGAAGACCAAAATGCAGTCAAAATTGCAAGTGTCGCAATTTTAGGATGCTACACCTTCCTTCACATCAGGTATTTATTTATAGTGAGTTAGAATGCCAAGGTATTCTAGCTGTACTCACTTTGGGTTGTTCACTTCTCACGATTATAACTTGCTTGCAAAAGAAAGCAAATGATCAGGAAGGTGGGCCCTCTAAAGGTAACAAACAATCAAAACATGAGAATGGTATCGAAGATCTGGATTTCTTATCACCCTAAGAAGGATGAGAGCATACTCTCCTACTCCAATGTCAAACTCAACAATCAAAGCAAACACACGTTCATTCCATCCTATTTAGCAATCATACTAGGTGCCTAATTATGAATTACAAACACCAAGTTTAGTTGGAGTATAAGGCAACCTGCAAAATAACCAAGTCAGAAGTTTAATTTGCTTAGTCTTTGACTAGCAAACTTGCATAAAATGTGTTAGTAGTTTCATTTGTTGTCTTTGTCATGCATAATGCCAAGGTGCTGCACAGAGAATTAGTACCAAAGCAAAACCAACAATGCAGAAACAGAATGCAAAACAAAATAATTTGCAAGTAAAAACACTGCTTTTTACCTCTGTTTCTGGCCTTACACAGGTGCAGAATGTCTCACACAAGCGTAGAATGCAGTAACACAGGCATAGAATGTAGTAACATAGGCGCAGATCCCTTTGACACAGGTACAGAAGTCCTTGACACAGGCGCAGATTGCTTGACACAGGCGCAGACTGCTCCTACACAGGCACAAAAGTTCTCAGAAAGCCCTGCATTGCCCTGTTTCTTGGGTTTTTTACCTGCAAATCATCTCAAAAGCATGGTTAGGAGGTTATTTCATGTAAGGTTCACCAATTAATGTAGCTAGGAATCTGGAAATCATCAAAGCAATGTCAATATTAGCCTAGTTCAATCACGAAAACTCAATTGCAATGACCAATCCTAATTACACTCAATGAAAACAAGACATTCAAGATTGAAAACTAAGTAGACCAAATGCAGATGTCTCCTTCATGTGGCTCCATTGTCCTTCTTTCTCCTTCAAATAGCTTTGTTTGTGGATCTCACCTACTAGTGCATAAGCATGATGTGAAAGTAAGTAGACAAGACGATAGCGCAAGAATACTAGAAGCGTGATTGATTCGACTAGGGACTTTGATTGAAGAAATTCATCCAATTTATAGACAAATTGGAGAAAAGATCACATTAGCATGAAAGTGATTCGAATGGAAATTCAAATCAGGAATATGAAAATTATGACAAGTGTATGACAAATTGCTATGCAAGGATTTATGACAGTTTATGACAATTTTGCTATGTCATTCCCATGAAATTAGGAGAAATATAGGAGAAAATTGAAATTAGATGAATTAGAAATTAGGAAATTAGAAAATGAGGAAATTAGGAATTAGGAAAATTAGAAAATGAGGAAATTAGGAATTAAGTGAATTAATTAATAATTTTTCATTTATTAATTAATTCACAAAGAGGGAGGAATTAGTTAACCAATTAAATAAATATTTAATTGTGACAAGAAGACTTAGGATAAATAAATAAATTATTTAACCTAGAGGGAGAAATGACAAACAAGGTTAAATGAATAAATCGTGAAACCCTGGAAGATGAATTAGAAATGCAAGGATGACAATTAGGTCTTGACAAAAGATAATTGATGCCGATTCGATCATGATTCTGACTGACAAAGGACCAATGCTGATAAGTGATTTGATTGATAAATGTGCCAATTGAAAAGGAACGATGACTAATTGATCCAAATTGACATGATTGAGAAAGATGACGATCGATGACAAATCGATCACCGAATGACAAAATTAACAAGAAGACAAGGATTGATGACAAAATAGATTGCAAAAATGACAAGATTGAAAATGACCATGATCGATGACAAATCGATCGCAAGATGACAAGATTGAAAATGACAATGATCAATGACAAATCGATTGCATGATGATAAGATTGAAAACGACAACGATCAATGACAAATCGATCGCAAGATGACAAGATTGAAAACGACAATGATCGATGACAAATCGATTGCAAGATGACAAGATTGATAAGAGGACAAAACCCCAATTAGGATTGATGATGTCCAAAATGAAATCGAATTGACGATGTCAAAATATGACAAATGAGCATGCACATTGATGCGACAGGATAAGATCAATCAAAATCATGATTGAAGATTGTTATTGACAAGACCAAATTGGAAAGCGAGAAAAATGAGGAATGCTAAAGAAGGACTTGATGCTCGCAAATGATAAAGACCAAGCACGCAACATAGGAGAAATGTTAATGCGACGCAAAAATACCTAAAATAAGGCAATGCGCCAATGTTAAAGTATGACTCCAGAAGCGTTGACCATTTTTAGATGTCTACAGAAAGACCAACCAACCAGTAGATTGTGAACTTGGAGGAGCATCCAAATTGGATGATGCCTCAATGTGATGGGCTTGAAGGTATTTGTTATAATTTTGCCTTGGATCATGCAAGAGCTCTTGAGGATTTGGTGGTCTCTTGGGGGATTGATAGAATGCAGACAAGGAAAGACCCAAGAGCCAACTTTGAAAGGGAGTAGTATGTAATATATTATCCTAAGAAGGTTATGGAGCCAAAGGTGAATGTGATGGACAAGAAAAACCAAATTATTCTAGATAATGTGGCTGAAATTCTTGAGAGACTAGATACCTTAGACAAGAATGGACTATAAATAAAAAATCAAGCTAGTGAAATCCCAACGTTGGTTGTTTATAGATCAATGAAGTTATCAGAGATAGATCTGATCAATCAACTTGTTAAAGGTATTCATATTCCCCCAGGTAAAACCTCTAGTATTTAGCAAGGATTGCTACTTTTCTTTCCTCTCTAGTAATTGCATCCAGAGGTATCTGATATTCTCTTCTCAGATAAAGAGGATGTTATGGGGATGGGTGATTTGGAAGGTATTATGGAGAAGTGAACCATTTGTCAAACCCAATCTGCAAATGACAAAGTAAAAAATGGTGAGAATAAATCTAAAGGACCAAAGACAAATAAAATGAAGATGGAAATAGTGTGTAGTGAAAAAGGTTAGCGAAATATCAAGTCCGTAAGGGCTTATCCCTTCCCAAGGAGCCATGAAAACTCTATATTGGAATGTCAAGGGTTGTAATTCCTTTAACAAGTGGCATCTGATCAAGAAATATTTTGATCATATATAGTATCATGTTGTTCTATTGTAAGGAAAAAAATTAAGCAGGGAGGAGGTGGAAAGGATTCTTAGAAGTTGGAAGCAATGAAATGGATTTTTTTTAGATGCAGATGGGGCTTTCGGTGACCTAGGTTTCTTATGGAACTCTATTACTGTTAAGGCAAAACTAGTTTCTTAGAACAAACACTAGCAATAAATAAGACTTTTCCCTAACACTATCAATGGTGAGATTTATTTGATAAATGTTTATGGACCTACTTGCATTGGACAAAAAAGAGAAGTTTGGTATCGATAACCTTTCAAGAATAATTCAGGATATGGCAAGGAGGTTATAATTATTGGTGGTGATTTTAATGCCACCCTTGAAGCACCAAACAGAAAAGGTGGTAAAGGAATATCTAAGGTGATTCAAATGGATTTCCAAAATTATGTTACAAAAAATGGTTTGTTTGAAGTCAAATTTAAAAATGGTTCTTTTACTTGGCATTAGAAAATAGATTTCAATCAGGTTATGCATCATCGCGCTACCTCTACACCCCATCCCCCATTGGTCTTAATTCCACTCATGCTGGATCAACTACCTCCACCTCTCTTTCACATATGTTGGTGGTGCTACCCCAACCACTGTTATTAATTGATCAGAAAGAGCCTACTATGTCTATATCGATGGATCCCCTATAATTTTAGAAGGCCTATTGTTTCCAGGGACTAAATATGGATCCCAACACTTCTGGTATCAATCCTTTGGGAGAGGGGGACACTATTCTATGGGAAGTTACTAATGCTTCAACTAGGGCCTTAGGACAAATTTCAAATGAGGCTTCTTGAATATAATAATGAAACTTGACCATTTCTTTTTTACTAGTAGATGGGCAAATTTTCCCTTTATCTTTGAAGCCAATATTCTACCTTTCTCCAAGTCAGATTCCTACCCCATCTCCTTCTTGCTATAAAATGATGCCATCACAGTCAAATGTCCATTTAAATTTGAAAATATGTGGTTTCGAGTGGATGGTCTCATAGACATAATTTCTCAATAGTCTAATAGTGCCCTTGTTAGAGAAGGTAAAATTTTTTATTTTTTTTTCATGAAGCTGCAATTTATCAAATGGAAATTAAAGGAATGGAATAGGGTGTATTTCAAGAACATATTTGTATAAAATTTTCGTTAGGACCAAAATCTAGATAATATTTACAATAAAGTAATATAGCATGGTATGGAAGAGTTCAAGTTTAGTGACAAAAAGTTACTAAATTCACAATATTTAGAGTTTCTTGCCAGAGAAGAGGTCTTTTCGTGCTAGAAATCAAGACAATGTTGGTTGAAAGAAGGAGATCACAATACACAATTATTTCATAATTCCGTTAAGGCCAAAAGATCTAGCAATAGAATACATGCCATTAAAAATGGTAGTGATCAATGGTTCAGGGATAAAGATGATACTAATAGATAGGAAGTTGATTACTTTGAAAATCTCTTGTCTATGGAAAATGGTCTTCTCCTAGCTCTTGATTATGACATTTTTAATGTTGTTCCAAGCATAGTATTAGTTGAACACAACCTTATACTTCAAGAACCAATCAAAATTGAAGAAATTGGAATAGTCCTCTTCTCTATGATTGGTGACAAGGCATCGAGTCTTAATGGATTCCCTATGATTTTCTTTCAAAAGTTTTGGGACATCTTTAAACGATTTTTTGATAGTTTTGTGTTGAAGGATTTAAATAATGCATGATTGCCTTAGTCCTCGAGAAAGAAAATGTTCAATCTTTGATGATCTCAAACCCATATCATTGTTATTTTGGTGAAAAATTAGGGTTTTGCCATAGAATGTAGTAAAACCACTAATTTTTGCTTAGGGACCAACACATTGGGCAAAGATGGAATTTGATAGATCTAGCCTTGATAGATCTAGATTCTGATCAGATTCTTGGTATCCTAAGTGGAGACTCTTATTTCCCTTAAACTGAATTGAATTAATTAAAGATGATGAAATTAGGGTAAATGTGTAGATATTGAAGCAATTATACATAAACAATGAGCTACAGCCATCAAACAGAGCCACAAACCTAGATATAAGTAGTAGATGAAGGTTCAGTTCTATTCCAAAAAAATTGGCCTAGATTGTCGAGATCATGGTGGTCGTTGCCATGGTCCTTTGAAATTTTTATCATCCAAAGGGGAACCTGTTCATCTTTGTGAATCCTATTGATCCTATAAACAGTGAAAAGGGGAAAATTGATGGGAATAGGGGTTTGCCTTAGGTCAAACCCTAATTTTGGAATTATCCATGAAATAGAATTGAAATGTAAATGAGCTACTATAATAGAATGTTTTCCTTTTAAGGGAAAAGAACTAGAAATATGTGAAACACTAATAGTATACCTTTTAATGAAGTTTTGTTTGTCTTCACAAGGAATTAGGGTTTCATGTAGATTATCCATATAAAACATAGAACATGAATGTCATCTCCAATGCTTGAATCTTGACTTCACTTTTGTTCCAATGCTTGAAAGAATACAGATTGCTTGCTCACTTGAATTTGTTGGAGTGTAATTAAGGACTTGATTTTTTATAGATTAGGTTAAAATGAGAGGGGTAGACCTCCTTTTATACATGCTAGTTGAAAAATAAATTAATTTTTTGACACAGGCCAACATGGGATCTAGGTTCCCACTCAAACTAAGTTACCATTATGGGGTCCCAAAATGGGCCCTTTTTTAGAGGACCATGGCATTGAGTGCCTTGGTCTTTAATGAGGACCATGGCACCCAACACCATGGTCCTATACATTAGGGTCATAGGATCTTGGGGAGAGAAATGTAGATAGTCAAATTTTGAGTTTGATACATGGTGTGAGCAAAATTAGAACTTCAATCAGGCCTTAAGGGACAAATGCCAAAGTGAAGACCCAAGTGAGGACAAGATTGTAAGGGAGTACAATTTAGGATGCTACATTTAGCCCCACTTTAGCAGGAGTATGAGACTAAACATACTCACGGTAAAGTACAAAGGTTTGCATTGAAAACCTTCATCAAGACATGAAAGAGACAAGAGACACTAAACCCCCAAGGGACTTTAGGATCTTACTACTTCAATATCAAGATAAAAGGGACATTATAAGATAGAGGAAAGAGAGAGAATCATGACTGCTACCCTAGTAAGGTTCACTTGCAATGAGTCATGAAAAAGAAATTATACACCAAATTATAAAGCAAAAGGCTCAGTTTGCAAAGTAATTTGAGTATCGAGAAATGTGATAGTTTATGCATAAAGTGAAATATTGAGCGGAGTGTACACCCCCATGTTAAATTGATTGCATGTGCCTTATTGGGAGAAATTGCTTTAAGGTAGTATATATCCAAAGATAAGAACGTTACCACAATGGCATGCCTCCAAGAAAGGAAAAATCAAAGGATAATGGTTACGAAACATAAAAACACATAAGGGATCCACTAACTCTAGGATCAGTATGCTCGTATGATAAATAATGTATATCATGAATATTTTTATTGAATTGACCTCATCCCTTAAAGGTAGTGGAACCACAAGCACAATGTAAGAAGGGAACATCTGCCTTTTGAGTCAACATGGAAGAGACCAAAAGAGATCTCAATGCTTTGCATCATCCACAAGTAGATTATACAAGGGAAAATAAATAAAATAATTGAGATACAAATAGAAGAATGTCACAACAGATTTAACCTCTTTATTACCTTTTACCAATGGAGTGACAAGGTTCATCCAATGAGAACCTAACATAATAGAAAAACACATCATAGGGGAAAAATATTACAAACAAGCAAGAGAGGAGAAGAATCTATGACACAAATGAAGCTAATCAAGAAAATAATCCACCTTCCAATATTGTTGAACATTATTCTGGGAAGGTGGACAAGATGCAAGAGGATCAACTTCAAGCATGGTAGATGGAGCTACTGCAAGTTCCAAACAAGGACCATGCTCTAATGATGAGTCACTTTGTCTGTCACTAGGAGCTAGGATTAATGCTATTGAAAATTATTTAGATAGTTCATTATTAACATCAATAAGCTCATATTCATCATTAGAATCAACATTGCTATCATGAGCAACATTATCATCCATTTCTTCATCCAGATTAATAAAAATAGGATCTCTAATATGAATAGAACATAAACCATCATCATTCTTAAGCATTTTGTAATGCCCCGCCAGGAACCCTAAAGGATTGCAACGCTACAAGGCAACTAAAGGGTGGAATAATTTTTTTTTTTTAAAGATTAAGTGTATTAATTATAACTTTGCACAAATAATAACACAAGCGGAAGTCTATCATTGACATCCTAAAGGGTTACCAATGAAGATTACTTCTAATTAAAACTACATCCCAATATTAATCCAATTATCCATCTAAATTAGGGAAAATTAATTACGATTAAATAACTCAAAGTCATAAATTGATTTCCAAAAGATAGATTTAAAGAGTTACAACATATATACTTCCAATGATTCATTTATACATAAGATGAAAGATAATTGAAACAACGTACATCCAATGAACTTTAAATTACAACATTCCATAAATTACATGGCTTCCATAGAACAATAAAGTACAAAGTTTACAAAGTTGCTGATACAATGACCACACGGGCCTCAAAGGTACAATATCAAGAACATGAGTTGTTACAAGAAGCAAGAACCAAGATACACCGGCGAAGCCAATCCTCACATGAAGGTAAGAATAAGATATCTGATGGGAAGTGGCACTACCACCCGACCATGTGATCCCATAATGGAACCACCCCACCGTGCTAGGAGATAGCAGAAGACCCTCAAGCAAGCAAGATAAGTACAACAGTACACATGACTCCGCAGTACATAAGTGACTCAACTCATAAAACACTAGTGACCCTAAAGAGAGAGTGTCATCACATGGCTTAAGATGGTTACCCTAGGCAGGTCTCCATAGGTCCTGACCCCCATCTTGGGTTATCCTGGTAACCTCTCCCAAACCCCTGGCTCCATCTAAGCATCATGCGGACCCTACCAACCTTTCGTGAGGACAAGGTGGTAGGTTTGCCATTCCAGGCATTCCCAAACACCTTGAGCCTATACAAGCACTCAACCGTGTGTGGGGTACATTATCTTATTAATTTAATAACTACCCACCCCTAATCAAGTTATTAGGTTATCACTTAATAGCTAACTTTCGAGGGGTTATCCTGCCATCCACTTTGGGTGCGGCCCCCGCCCGAAAGCCACTCTCTCTACTAGGACACTAACTGGATAAGACTCTCTATGAGAACTCTATGGTGGGACTGACAGCCATATCTAATCCAGACATAACACAGGTGAATGACTCACAGTCACAAACCCAGGGTTGACCATTAGGAATATAACACATAATGGCTCACATTCTCAAGGTTTAAACACCGACACCTGACTAAGGGGTAAACATCAACGACATAATGACAATTTTAACAATATTGCAATGACATTTAAACAAATAGACTGCAAATATTATTAACACAAGATCCTACACAAGCAATCTTTCTTTTAAGCAGTCAACAACATAAAATACTTGCAATAAAGATTTCTAGAAATAAAGAAATCACATCTATTTAACATAGAGAAATGGTGAAGTCACACATCTAATAAAGTTGAATTGGAACCATATTTAAAATTTTAATCCCCCAATAAATCGATTATGATAAAATTATAATTTACCCAAATCAACCATAACCAAGTCAACATTTAAATCAAATTAAACAGATATATAAAATAATATAAAATAATCCCAATATGATACATATTCATTGAATATAATATCATATGATTATATTACATTACTTATATAAAGAAGATTAATATTTAATTTAACCAATTTCACTTTTATCCCAAAAGTTAATAATAACTTCCATAAATTTTTATATATTTTTCCAAAATACAAAAAAAAAAAGAACTAATCGCTAAAAGGAAGTAATATTAATTAACATTAATATTATTATTAATAATAAATAACTTTAATATTATTATTTAATATCAAATAATATTAATATTATTATTATTTCTAAATAACAATAATATTATTATTTATTATTAAAATAACATTAATTTTTTTTTTTTAACATTAAAATATTATTATTTTTTAACTTAAAATATATATATATATAAAAAAAAAAAAAACAAGCAGTTTTACGTGGGGCCCAAGGCCTCCACGGCACATTTTTAATCGTGGTGATTTAGATTAAACATCCTCCCTAGGGTTAGGCGAAGGCTAGAAAAATGGGACTAAGTCAATATTTAGTGTCTTCGGGGAGGAAATAGGTTGAGAAGTAAGTTCATGAGCCTTAACATGATGTCTTCGTCGATATTCTTGTTGTTCTCAAAATCTGATTCCTCTTCAATGCCCTCAAAATAATACAACCTAAAATGACTGCCGAAGAGACATCATGGAGAAAGGGATTCTAGAGACAACATATGACAAGGTTTGGTTAGACCTTCTACACTTCGGACCTTTCTTTGAGCCCAGGTGGGTATACCTTCTGTGAATTAACTCCACACTCTTAAGCAACAAATCCACAGCAAACCAGTCCAGAAAACCAGTGGATTTATTCACCTTGAAAAACAATTGAAAACAAAGGGTGAAACAATACTCAATTTCAACATATTTGATCGACAAAGTATGCAATAAAGGCCTCAGATTAATACCAGTGCTTTATCCAAGGCTACAGAGTCACTCAAACTCAAATAAAACTCCTGAAATGAGGTATCTCTATACCTCCCATCAACTCGATTTCCATTTATCCCTGTAAATGCCTAACATCAACAAGGATCTAATCACTTCAAAATAAACTATGGTCCTCAAATTCAAAGTTTCTCCTAAAGTATTTATTGGTAGAGTGGTTGTGCATATTTAATTTCCCTCCTAAAGAGAAAAGCTAGAAACACCCATACTGAGATTGCCTTACAATTCCATTCAAACAGAAAAATCCTAGACTATTCTGAATGAAACAAAGTAAATAAACTTAAGGACAAGTTTGAAGACGACACAAAGTTTTACTCAAAATTGATGGCCTGTATACTGATATTCATTTGAAATTTTTTTACAAAAGTCTGATTCTCCATTAATCTTTGGAAAAGCGCAGATAATATTTCTGCAGCGTTTTCTTACAAAAATTTTGTGATCCCCCTTTCTCTCTAGTCCTGGTATCCATTTATAACAATATGGATGCACAAAGCTTCGGACTTCTCGCGGAAAGTTTGTTACAATTACTTCAAAAATTGAAGAAGTTACAATTTCAGTTAAGCGCTCTTTTCAGCTTCTTCAGCAGTCTGTTGGACGGGTTGTTCAGTTGCAACCTCCTCTGGCTCTTCAGGGACATTCTCTAACTGCTCCGGATCTCGAGTGGAATATTTAACTCCCCACTCACTATACGTCTCCTCGGTCGGCCATACAAAATTAATCACATCACTTTTAACCTTAGTCAACCCTTTCCAAGAATTCCTCAGTTTGTTGACTTCTGAGTTAAGAAAACTGTAGTGTGATTTAATTCTTTCTATTTCCTGTATGGTTAGAACAAAGAATGAGGTGTCATCGAGATCAATGATTCCTTTGACCCTTGTTGACAACTTAGCATCTATCTCATTGAGCCATACCTGTTTGTCTTTCAGCTGGTCTGGATTGGCAAAAATTCCTAGAAGCAACTCAAAAACTTGATCATTGTATTCCTTTTTGCACAAATTGACCTTCCTGTCCATATTGTCTACATCTGCAGCTAATTGCATTAAAACTTTAGCAACATCAGAAGTAGCCTTTATAGTGGGATTGGCCCTTGCTTCATCACAGGAAACACACATGAACTCCAAATCCTGCTCCCTAGGCCTCCATCGGTCAAAAATGGGTATCAAGATGGCCTTATCTCTTCTCAACTCAGTCCATATCTCCATGACTTTTCCTACACTATTGTGAAGGAGTGAAGCATTTATAGTGTCTGCAAAACTGGAGACTGTAGCCTTGATCTTTTCTTCATATTTCCCTGCATAATAGGCCTGAGTTTGCTTAAGACTCTCCAATTCTTGGGGAGTTATTTCTATCATATGAGAGCTGGAGGGTGCAGGGGATGGTGGGAGCTCAATAATGGGGCTAGTAGGTGGAGGTCTTGCAGGAGAAGAGGTGATCATTAATGTTGAAGACTCACCTTGTTGACGTTGTCCTGCTAACTGGCTCTGCAATTTGGCAATGATACTCTCCTTGCCTCTTATTTCCTCCTTGGCACTGTCATAAGCTTTCAAGACCGTTTCCAATTTGAGCTCGAGAGCCTCCTTTTCTTTAGCATCCTTCTCAGCTACTGCAACACTAAATTTGGCAGTCTCCAACACTGTGCTAGCAGCCTCTACTACCCCTGTATTTTCTACTCTCTTGACCATCAATCCGCCAATGTGACTTGTCCCTATGGTGTCTTTACCCTTCTTGTCCTCATTTCTCTTAAGGGACCACATGACTAGAGCAGCATTGTCTTTACTGAATGTAACCCCTTCCATGGGTTTGGTTTCTTTCCTCACTGCATCCAGCACCAGAGCGTCAGCAATATTCCATTCTGGCAAAATGAGCACTCCAGCTTGTGCTACTAAATCTCTCCCCTGTTCAGGAGTAATGGTTTTGAATTCTTCCATCATCTCCTATTTTATTTCTTCCTCCACGGAGACTAGATCTTTATTTGGTTGTTCTGCCTTTCTTGTTTCACATCTAGCATTATATTTATCTATATGTTGTTTCCATATAAACTGCATGAATGCTTCAGATGTTACAAAACTATCATCTGCTAGAAAAGCACTAGTGGCCTTCTTTATCTCAAGATCCCACTCCTGGCCTTTGAGTTCAGTCGAGGTGATGTCCATTTGTGCTTCAGTGGGTTCTTCTGGCATCCCCTCTTCCACTTCATCATATGTATACGCAATCTCCCCCAAACTGCCCAACTGAGAGAGGTATTCAGTTGCTGCTTGTTCATCTCCAATGTGGAGAGGGGATTGGGATCGGGAATATAAGGGTGTATCTGATTGCACTTCCTTCCCCACCCTCTGCTTCTTTGGGCTGTCTTGGATGTCAATGACTTCATGTGCCTTCCTCTTCCCTTTAGATGAAGAGGGTTCCCCTGTTGCAGACACCAACACACTGTAACCTGCTTTCTTATGCAGGGTATAATCACCAGGAGGGATGGCTTTAGTGGGAGCTGATTTCCCCAAAATTATTCTTGCTTTCTCAGGGTTGTTTTTAATTACAGCTTCCCTTTTCTCCTTTATTGTCTGCATCACATCCTCAAAACAAATAATCAAAAATTTTATCTTTTCTTCCAGTGGGAAGAAGCTAGACAATGGGTCATAGCTAGCATCAAATTGATGCACAAAATCCAGGGCCTTCCTGTAAGCCACCCATTTTTCCTTCCTCAACTCCTGTTCATCTAAATCAAATTCATTCCTGATGAGGTCTTCAAGAAAGTGGAATTGATGGGGCCTACCTCTGCATGCTACTTTCTTCCGGAATACACCATTGTAGAAATCCTCCGGGTCAGCACATCTAGACACTGCAGTGGACAAATGGTAGGGTTTAAGGAAATCCTCAAAACATTTCCAGCCTCCCTTGGTGATCACAAATTGGTGGGCTACTGTAGCTGTAGGGAAAATAGTCCCTTTACCTCGGCCTGTTAACTCTGCCTCTTGCAAGTCACCAATTTGTCTGAGAATCTCAGCTACTCCCACTTTGAGGGGGACCTGGTATGGTAACAAAAATGGGGTGCCTCTGAAACCAAAGACCCTAAACACTATGGACACTGGATACAAATACATTTCACCCCAGTTATGAACAATCTTGACATTCTCTGCGAATTCTTTTGGTCTTAAGAATTCCAGAAGAACCTTGGGGACTCGTGGATTGTCAGAGCAAAGAAGAGTCCTTATCTTGGATGCAAAGTATTTATCAAACTTTAGAAAACTTGCATCCTCTCTATCCCATGACAATACGGTACTCCATAATTGTACCGGCATCTTTTCTCCCTCCTTTTCTTTTACCAGGTCCATTCCACTGGCAAAATAATCTCCACCTTTGAAGAGGAAGAGGTGCATCAATAGTGAATACCACCCAAATGGCCTATCCACCTTCCCATTCTTTATCCCCATCAATCCTCCATGGATAGCATCAGCAATATAGGAGGCATAATCAAATGTAATAGCAAGAGAAGGATTCAGAATTTGAACAATCATTAACAGATAATGATTTGGCATATTAGATTCAGCATCCTCTCCTAGAACTTGGCAAAGTGCCCAGTACATCCCTTTTGCCCTTAAGGTAAACATACTTAATGAAAAAGGCTCTTGTGTATTGGGCCCTACAACTGCTAACCCCCCTACTTTCAGAAAAAGTTCTTTGAGAGGCCCATTCCTGAGATGAGTCCTCTGTGCCCTGTATACCTGAGCTAATTGTGTGAAGTTTATAGGCTCCAAGAAATTGGTAAACTCACTAAGCCCAAATGCTTTTCTCAGCTCTTCTGCATTTATCTCCACGAGGGTTTTTCCATTCACATCCCGGATACACCTGGTAACTGAATCATAATTCAATGCCATTTGGGTTAACAAATCTGTATCCATGAACACCCCTGGGACTACCAATCTCCCAACATCTAATTCCCAAATGCTATTTTGAGGAGCAGGAGAATTCCTCATTCCAAAACCGATTTTAAATAACCCCAACCCAGACAGCCCAACCTGTGGGTCTCTTAACCAATTACCCTTATCATATAATCCTTCTCCAATTCTCAGTCGGGGAGCCCTGGGTACTAATTCTTTGGCCTTAGAGGCCTGGTTGGTTGACAGCGTCAACTGCTCTAAGAAGTCATCACACACACTTCTTTCAAGATAATCAGCTTTACCAGAAAATTCCCTTTTAGGAGCCATTTGCAATACAACTAGATAAATATTACTTCTGAAAATACTTCTGTTATACGAGAACAATTTCACTTATTACAACACAAGAATGGCTGCAAAATAAGAAAAAACCTGATGCTTGCTCGAAGAAATTCGCTCTGCAACCAATTCGCCTTCTCTGTTTTTATAAAAGATAACTCTGCGTTTGCTTCCTCTACAAAAATCCTTTTAAAAGGTCTCTATACTTGGTTGTTAGGAAATCAAATGCTTGCACTCTGGGCCTTAACTGTAACATTGATTCCGCAGGCTTCGGTCGTCCCTTCAAAATCGAATTCATACGAGAATTCATATCTTAACTCCAACGGGTCGCAGCCTTCCTGCAAGTGTCTCACTGTGAATTGCATTTTGACGGCTTTGTCTTTAGTCTGGGTCCCATCCTTCTATTGGCTACATAATACCACGCGGCATCCGACCATTGGCTTAGAAAATCCCCTCACATTCTATTTTGATACTGGCTGAATGTCGCCCTTTATACTGTGGCAGGCCCGTGTCTTTCTCTTTTTGCCATGTCATCATCATGACACGTGGACGACCGATATTCATTCTCACTATTTCGCAGCCATAAGGGTGAACACTTAACCCTCGCGAAATAGCACGGGCCGTTGGATTATCTTTCAATTTAATCACCTTTTAATCCTTCGAACAGGTCCTCAGGAATGGTGGGCCCGCTGAGTCATCAGTGTCATCTGGCATCTAGTCATCCACTGTGCTGATTTGTCGCTCTGTCACTTGCCGGAAGAAGAACCATGGGGGCCCCACTTCAGTCTCGACAGGTCTATCTCAGAAATGGTGGGCCCACGGACAGGCCATGGACACCTGGCTCCTCGTTATCTTCGAAGCTGACCTGTCGACTTTTCATTTGTCAAGCATACACTATAGGGACTCACAGCTTCCTTTTAGACGGCGTGTCATCAAGACACGTGGACGGTCCAGGTTAACTTTCGCTATTTCGCAGCCTTAAAAGGTGAGCATCTTACCCTTGCGAAATAGCGCGAGCCGTTAGATCTTATCTCGACTTCCTCGGCATTTAAACCCTGTTAGGAGCTTTCAGAAGAGGTGGGCCCACGGACACGCCACGGACACCTGGCGCCTTGTCACACTGACTGTGGCGGCCTGTGCCACGTGTTACCTTATAATACGCCAGAAGAAAGCCACGAGACTCCAGCTATCTCTGACAGCTATGCCTTCCACTTACCCCGTCGTGACACATGGACGGCTGATATTCATTCTCGCTATTTCGCAGCCTTAAAAGGTGAGCACTTAACCCTCGCGAAATAGCGCTGACCGTCAGATCCTTTCTCAACTTGCGCAGCATTTAAACCTTGTTAGAAACCCTCAGAGATGGTGGGTCCACGGACACGCCATAGACACCTGGCACCTTGTCATTCTCAAAGCTGACCTGTCAATTTTTCATTCGTCAGAGAGAGCCACGGGGTTTCAATGAATTGTAAGAGCTGCCCCTACCAGGTCACCTCCACCTATGAGCTGACTCATCTTTGGGGCCCACTTTTAAACCTTGATCTCAACATGCTAACTGTGGTGACCTGTGCCACGTGCTGCCCTCTAATACGCCAGAGAAGACCACGTAGAGGGGGCCCCACCTTCTTGACAGCCGCAACCTTCACTTCCTCCGCATGAAACATGGATGGCTGATATTAATCCTCGCTATTTCGCAGCCTTAAAGGGCAAGCACTTAGCCTTTGCGAAATAGCGCCAACCGTCGGATCCTTCCCCAAGTTGATCAATGTTTACTGGGCCCGGCACTTTAGAAGGAAATAATAAAAGGTGAAAAATTTTCAAATAATTAACATGACCGCCTAGGTAGATAGCAAGGGGGGGACACTTCTTACGACCCCGCGACCCATGACTTAAGTGAAATAAAGTAACGACGGAATAGAAACCAGGGGATTTAAAACAAAAGATAAAGCGTAAAACTTAGAAAAGCCTTAAACCCTCTAAGTTTAGAATAAAGGTGAAGCATTTGGGGCCACATCTTATACAAATTTTTTCAAAAAACCATAGCCAAATATGGGGAAAGAACCCAATTTTAAAAACAGTGATAATAGCGGCTCTGACTGGGGATGGTTGACTGCGAGATCAACACAAGAAAACTCAGAAACTCTAGAGAAACAGACCAAAACGCAGACCGAAACCAGGAAAATAGGAAAGAAAACAAAATATATACAAACAAAGGACCTACTGTGCATGGACATTAAGAGAAATAGTGCTTCAGGAATTGTCCATGCACTGGAAATTCCTGCATCTCATCATTCATATTCTTCAAAAAATATGAATCCTTACCATTCAAGTCACAAATTACAAAAGGGCCAATCCAAAGTGATTCAAATTTCTTATGCTTTCCTTTATCTTGCCCTTTTGCATTCCACTGAAGAACCATGTCATCAATTTGAAACTTCCTCAATGATGTCCTTTTATCAAAAAGATACTTTGACTGTAACTGGAGCTTCTGATTTTTCTTATGAGCGGAGGTTCTAAGCTCTTCCACCTCTACAATTTGGATCATCCTGTTCTCCATTGGTTCAGATAATTCCATGCTCTCTTCCTGCAAAAACTTATATACTGGAAGAAGGTTATTTACCGGTAATCTGGCTTGGGTACCATAAACCAACTCAAAAGGTGACATTCCAATGGATTTTTTAACTGTTATTCTATCCGCCCACAGAGCCAATTTCAACTTTTGATCCCAAGACCTTTTGTTTTCTTCTAAGATCTTCTTAATAATAGTTAGCAAGCTTTTGTTGCTAGATTCTGCTTGTCCATTCCCCTGAGGGTGATAAGGCGATGAGTATGACATAAGTATACCATGACTGTTGCAGAAACTTACAAATTCTTCTGATCTAAAACACATAGCATTATCCATTATCAATTTTGCAGGTGTTCCAAATCTAGTCACAATATTATCCATCAAGAAATCAATGACAATTTTGCTAGTAGCTCTTCTTGTGGGAATAGCTTCTATCCATTTAGTAAAATAATCTGTGGCCACTATAATCCATCCATGACCTCTTCCTGACTTCTCAGCAATTTCTCCAATAAAATCAATACCCCATTGGACAAAAGGAGCTTCTACTGAGACTGGATTCAGGGGTAAAGCTCCTTCATACTTGAGCTTGGAAGAAAATCTCTGACATGAATCACATCTTCGAACATATGCATGAGTATCTTTAAACAAAGTAGGCCAATAATACCCAGCCCGTATTATCTTACCAGCTGTAGTCTTAGCAGAGTAATGCCCTCCACATACTCCATCATGCATTTCATTCAACATCCGTTTAGCTTGAAATTCATCCAAACACAACAACAACTCCCCATCTCTTTGTCTCCAATAAAGATCACCCTGAATGAGGACATATTTCTGGGACTTGAGCTTCAAAGTTCTCTTCTGGTTGTGTGTCATTTCTTCTGGCAGCATATGACCTTTTAATACTTGGATTATCTCTGTGTACCATGGTTGCCTCTCAATACTAGTAACCGAAATATCTTCAACCTCAACATTGTGTACTTCTACATTCATGAGATTTGACTCAGTCATGAGCTTGGCCAAACCTAACCCTCTCACCAATTTAGTGATCTTTACCTCCAAATTGAACTCTTGAATCCTATTGATCCATCTACATCTCTTCCCAGTAACCTCAGATTGAGACAAAATATCTTTAACTGCAGCATGTGGAACATAGGCAGTGACATTTGCATTCACCAAATATGGCCTAAAGGCTTTAACAGCTTTAACCAAGGCATAAGCTTGTTTCTCCATAGTTTCATATTTTAGTTCTGCCGCTTGTAAAGATTTGCTATAGAAAGCTATGGGATGTTCATATCCCTCATTATCCTTTTGCAATAACACTGCAGCCACTATGTGATATGAAGCAAAAGAAAACAGAGAAAAAGACTTACCATAATCCGGGGACTTCAACACTGGTGCTTCCTGGATTGCTTCTTTAATCTCATTAAAAGCTTTTGAGGCTTCCTGATCCCAATGAAACTTTGCGTCCTTCTTGAGCAACTTGACAATAGGCTTCACTATCTCAGCAAAGTTCGCAATGAATCTCCTAACAAAATTCACTCTGCCTAAAAAGGACTGGATTCCTTTCACATTCTTTGGTTCAGACACCTTGTTGATTGCTTCAATTCTCTCAGGGTCTATTCTTATTCCTTCCTTGGAGACTATGTGTCCCAATAATTTTCCTTCAGTGACCCCAAAGTGACATTTCTTGGGATTCAGTGATACACCAAATTCCAAAGCCTTATCAAACACTTTCTCTAAATGTCCACAGTGATCATCAGCTCTCTTTGAGAAACAAGTTAAATCATCTTGGTAAACCACCATAATAATGTTAATGAATTCCTTAAAAGCCACATCCATAGCTCTTTGAAATGTAGCCCCTGCATTTTTCAATCCAAACGGCATTCTCACATACACATAAGTTCCCCATGGAGTAGTAAAAGTTGTTTTGAACTGTTCTGACTCCTTTACTAACACTTGATTGTATCCTGAGAAACCATCCATCATGGATAAAAGATCACATCCTGTCACTCTTTGTAGCATTGCTTCCATATTTGGGGATGAATAATTATCTTTTAAAGAGGCAACATTAAGGTTCCTAAAATCAACACACAATCTGATGTCTCCATTCTTTTTTCTCACTGGGACCAAATTAGAAACCCATGAAGAATGTCTGATTGGTTTGATAATCCCCCCTTCTCTCAATTTAGTCAACTCTTGTTGCATTTTTGTTTCTAACAAGGGGTTAATAGGTCTCTGTTTCTGTCTAAAAGGCTTAGCATCTGGAAGTAAGGGAATTTCATGCTGAAAAAGATCTTGTCTATACGCCTTTAGATCTTCATAAGACCAAGCAAAAACATGTTTATACCTTTTCAGTAAACTGATTAGGTTAGTCCTAACATGAGGAGGTAGCTTCTTTCCAATGTATACCAACTTGGGGGATGATTCTGTCCCCAAGTTGACCTCCTCCAATTCTTCTAACTTGGTGGTGGATTGCTAGTGTAAATGACTGTCATTATAACTGAACATGCTTTCTAACTCCACCAACCCTTTAGGTATCTCATTGGTTTCTAACTGGACAATATCATTTCCAAACACTGTCTCTATGCCATCCACTACTTCCACCAATGCATTACAATCAATTTTTTGTCCATCATAATCATCAACACATTGGATGAATCTAAGAATATCTTCATCATCAGCAAAAACTTGCCAATTATACACATTATCAGGAATAGCAGGCCTAGCTTTTATTTCCACAGTAGAAACACCGGTTAGTGTTGCATCATCGTTTTTTAAAGCAACATTAGCTAAAAAATCTGCCATAATATTTCTTGCTCGCTCTATCCAGTTGATAGAAAATGCATCAAAATATTCAATAACATCCCAAATAACATGCTTATATTGCTTCAATTTATCATTCTTGGATGCATACTTAGACCTTACCTGAGAGACAACCAGCTCTGAATCGCCCATCACTTTCAATAATCGGATTCCATGCCTTTTTGCAACCTCAAGTCCTAATAACAGAGCTTCATACTCTGCAGTATTATTTGTGCATTGGAATGCCAATAGGAATGAATATTTAAAGGTTATACCTGATGGGGATACAAAAAGAACTCCTGCTCCAGACCCTTCTTTGGAACAAGCTCCATCGAAATACATTTGCCACAATCCATACTGTTGTGCTTGTAACTCAACTACAATTGGGTCAGTGTTCTTCAATTGAGGTAATACTGGCTGAATTCTGAAATTACCTAAATCCACATCAATCATACAGTTAAGCATACTAGGGTCCACATTTTCAACTACCTTAGGAGCTCATGGCTCCCTGTATAGTTTGACCTTATTGCCACCAACAGGAATAGTAGCATAAGACAAATCCAATTGAACATTTCCCCCCACTTCTGTGGCCCACTGCCTAGAAAGTAACATGCCATAGTGGGGTTTAGTATCTGTGACAATAACATCCATTTTGTAAGTAGCTTCAGGAAATGCAACTATTTTTACTTCTACATCTTTCATTGTACCTATCACAGGTACTTCTCTGTTATCCATGGCATAGCATTTCCCATACACAGTAGTCACCGATAATCCTAATTCTTTCATGACACCATATGGCATCACATTAGCAGCTGCTCCTGAATCTATCATGCAGTTTTTAATTAACCGGTTATTTACCAGCAGGGTAACATAGAAAGGGTCCACCTGAGAAGGCTCCTAAGTGATAGTGGTTCCAACATATACCTCTGGAGTTTGGAACTCTTGATCCTTCCTGATTTTATCTGAACCAGTGGGTAATACTGAATCACCATCAGATATACTAGAGAATAGAGACAAAGCTGCATCCTTGTGTTCCTTAATCTTTAGTAACTCCACTAATGGGACAGTGACCTTCATTTGAGTTAAAGCTTGGGCCATATTAAATGTGGAGTAATTACACTGTTCAAGATTAATCTTAACCTTTTCTACTTTGAGTTGGTTGGCCCTTTTTATTATTTCCACCTTTTGTACATCACCAACATTTTTGGCATCTGTGGTTCTAGGCAAGTCTTTAACTTGTTCCTCTTTTTCTTGACTAGCTTTAACAGTAGCAGTAACACTGCTTGATGCCCCTTTCTTTGTGACCTCTTTTACAAACATGGAACCTGGCTCACCTTGATCAGTATCTCTCTTGGTGCTTCTCAGATTGTAGTTATGTTTAGCTTTGGCGATTGCAGCCTTAGTGAGATTTCTAACCTCTTCTTCGCTAGGCCTCCTAAGATGAACTTCTTCATCTTCAATTGTTACCACATTCAATGTAGGGTGCCAGCCTAAGGCTAACTGCCCTTTTACTGATCTTTCATTATCTAACACATCACTGCACTCACTTTGCATAGATTCCTCATCACTTTCTATGATAGTTTCAAACATATTAATATCAAGCTCTGCTTCTGGTCTCATGGATTCTTCCAGAGCTTGAGCTACTGCACACTGGTGAGGAGAATGTGGTCCATCACAAGCAATACACCAGGGAGTATTTTCTATATTATTAACAGTCTTGCCTTTCAAAGGATCTGGTGTGTCTTGGCTTTGGGCAATTTTAGGCTTCTCAACTTGGGGCTTACCGTCCTTCCAATTTGTATTGTATGGCATATCATGTAACCTAGGAGGTCTATCTTGCCAATTGTAATGAGGTTTATCATTTTTGTTAACCTTAGCAGTCAAATCTTTCATAGCAGTGACCAGTTTTTCTATTTTATCCTCTTCCTTGACAACTTTGTTAGGTTGCTGTTTGGTTTCATGCCATAATCTTCCATCTGTCCTCCTTCCTAATTTTCCAGATGCCTTTCTATTACTTTCAACATTTATGGCAATTCTAAAAGCATCCCTCAGGCTATGAGGATTTTTATCTCTGAGAATGTAAGCCATCTTGGAATCAAATGCATTATAATATGTATTAAGGCACATATTGTCATCTAGCCTCATTACCTGATACAATCTATGCATAGCCTTTTGGAACCTAGCATTAAAATCAGTGACTATTTCATTTTCAGATTTTCTAATATTATTGAACTCATTCAGCATGAAACTCACATTAGTCTTATCACCATACTGTTCTTGAAAACAATTTTTGAACTCTTCCCATGAACCTATGCTAGCTACTGGAAGACCTCTGTACCAATCTCTTGCATCATCAACCAGGGATTGAACAAACAGTTTCATAATCACATCTTCATCAACTACCTCATAGTCATTTATCAAATCCCCAAAAGATTTGAGATGTTCCTCAGCACTGACTGCATTGTTCCCGGCAAATTTATGGAGTTTGTCTCTTAACTCAGTGGGAACATGATTTGGATACCCTGGGATCCCATCAAAAAACAATTGCTTATATTGTTCTAGATTAATCGGCCTTCTTTGAAAAGGAGACATAGTACTATTATTCCCCATAATCATTTTAGCTTTTGGGATTGGGGATTGAGATGTTTGTGTGTACTGCTTATCTGAAGGTATGTGGCTTGCTGAGGCAATGTTAGTGTGCACTGCTGGTTGGATATTGACCTGAGGGAGAGAAATTTGTTGGGGATTAGGCTTACTAAGATCTTCTGATGGGAATGTAATAGGGGGAGCTTTTAGGTAGTTAATCTTTCTCTTAACTTCCTGATTTGCAGCTTCTAACTCAGCCTTTTCCAACTCCATTTGGAGGTCTTCCTTTTCCTTCCTCATCCTTTCCATCTCTCTCTCATGTGCTAGGATCCTATGAGAAATCCCTTCTGCAGTTTTAGACTCTACTCCATCATCTACCCATATCTGTTTCCCTTTGTCTAAATTAACTTTAGGGAGTTGGGAATCATTAGGGACTTCTTTACTTGGCTGGGCTACTGACTTAGGAACTGGTCTGATCTTAGGGGTTAAGATTTCCCTGATCACCGGGCCTTCTTGATCACTCTTTTCTTTGTCCTTGGCAAGGACTTCAAGATCAGCTATCTGTCTAAGAAGCCTATCTCTCTCCATCATTTTGGCTTTAACTTCCTTTTCCTTATTTGCCTCTTTTTGGGCCCTCAAGGATATTAAATGATGAACTCTTTTATTTAATTCTTCAATTTCTTGGGACATTTTATCCTCATCAAGATAGTTTTCTTCAGAATCCGATACATTAACTTGATCTATATCAATCAAACTAATGTTCCCATCTATTGTCCTAGGATCAGAGTGCCTAATAGCATTTGAACTAGTTCTATCTTTTGCGGAAACACTAGCATGTGATAAATCTCGACTTAAAATAGGCATATCATCAATATTTCCAAACAATCCTGAATGAAAACCTAAAATATCCTGATCCGAATCTCTCGAAGATGAATTTGACTTTGCATAAACAGGTCGGTCAGGCATCTTACTAGTATTGTTGTTTTTCTGCACCCATGCAGCATTTGACGGCTCATGCATCATAGATCTCTTCTGGCCTCTTCGTGATTGCTCGGGCAGACCTTCTTGCAGGGTTTCACGAGGATGTTTCTTCATAAATGATCTTGTATGCTTATTTCCTTGCATCTTGTTTGTCTTTATTTTAGAAAGTTTATATCTCACAAGGACTGGTTCAAAAATAACAGAGTCGCCACCCAAAAAGCTGTGGGAAATATAGACGCAAGCAGTCTTACTCACAAACACAACAATACTTTCCACAAGTCTTGGCACAGATTCTGTGTGTATATCTTTGTGATAATTGTCCCCAGCAGAGTCGCCACTTTTGTTGTTCTCAAAATCTGATTCCTCTTCAATGCCCTCAAAATAATACAACCTAAAATGACTGCCGAAGAGACATCATGGAGAAAGGGATTCTAGAGACAACATATGACAAGGTTTGGTTAGACCTTCTACACTTCGGACCTTTCTTTGAGCCCAGGTGGGTATACCTTCTGTGAATTAACTCCACACTCTTAAGCAACAAATCCACAGCAAACCAGTCCAGAAAACCAGTGGATTTATTCACCTTGAAAAACAATTGAAAACAAAGGGTGAAACAATACTCAATTTCAACATATTTGATCGACAAAGTATGCAATAAAGGCCTCAGATTAATACCAGTGCTTTATCCAAGGCTACAGAGTCACTCAAACTCAAATAAAACTCCTGAAATGAGGTATCTCTATACCTCCCATCAACTCGGTTTCCATTTATCCTTGTAAATGCCTAACATCAACAAGGGTCTAATCACTTCAAAATAAACTATGGTCCTCAAATTCAAAGTTTCTCCTAAAGTATTTACTGGTAGAGTGGTTGTGCATATTTAATTTCCCTCCTAAAGAGAAAAGCTAGAAACACCCATACTGAGATTGCCTTACAATTCCATTCAAACAGAAAAATCCTAGACTATTCTGAATGAAACAAAGTAAATAAACTTAAGGACAAGTTTGAAGATGACACAAAGCTTTACTCAAAATTGATGGCCTGTATACTGATATTCATTTGAAAAAATTTTACAAAAGTCTGATTCTCCATTAATCTTTGGAAAAGCGCAGATAATATTTCTGCAGCGTTTTCTTACAAAAATTTTGTGATCCCCCTTTCTCTCTAGTCCTGGTATCCATTTATAACAATATGGATGCACAAAGCTTCGGACTTCTCGAGGAAAGTTTGTTACAATTACTTCAAAAATTGAAGAAGTTACAATTTCAGTTAAGCGCTCTTTTCAGCTTCTTCAGCAGTTTGTTGGACAGGTTGTTCAGTTGCAACCTCCTCTGGCTCTTCAGGGACGTTCTCTAACTGCTCTGAATCTCGAGTGGAATATTTAACTCCCCACTCACTATACGTCTCCTCGGTCAGCCATACAAAATTAATCACATCACTTTTAACCTTAGTCAACCCTTTCCAAGAATTCCTCAGTTTGTTGACTTCTGAGTTAAGAAAACTGTAGTGTGATTTAATTCTTTCTATTTCCTGTATGGTTAGAACAAAGAATGAGGTGTCATCGAGATCAATGATTCCTTTGACCCTTGCTGACAACTTAGCATCTATCTCATTGAGCCATACCTGTTTGTCTTTCAGCTAGTCTGGATTGGCAAAAATTCCTGGAAGCAACTCAAAAACTTGATCATTGTATTCCTTTTTGCACAAATTGACCTTCCTGTCCATATTGTCTACATCTGCAGCTAATTGCATTAAAACTTTAGCAACATCAGAAGTAGCCTTTATAGTGGGATTGGCCCTTGCTTCATCACAGGAAACACACATGAACTCCAAATCCTGCTCCCTAGGCCTCCATCGGTCAAAAATGGGTATCAAGATGGCCTTATCTCTTCTCAACTCAGTCCATATCTCCATGACTTTTCCTACACTATTATGAAGGAGTGAAGCATTTATAGTGTCTGCAAAACTGGAGACTGTAGCCTTGATCTTTTCTTCATATTTCCCTGCATAATAGGCCTGAGTTTGCTTAAGACTCTCCAATTATTGGGGAGTTATTTCTATCATATGAGAGCTGGAGGGTGTAGGGGATGGTGGGAGCTCAATAATGGGGCTAGTAGGTGGAGGTCTTGCAGGAGAAGAGGTGATCATTAATGTTGAAGACTCACCTTGTTGACGTTGTCCTGCTAACTGGCTCTGCAATTTGGCAATGATACTCTCCTTGCCTCTTATTTCCTCCTTGGCACTGTCATAAGCTTTCAAGACTGTTTCCAATTTGAGCTGGAGAGCCTCCTTTTCTTTAGCATCCTTCTCAGCTACTGCAACACTAAATTTGGCAGTCTCCAACACTGTGCTAGCAGCCTCTACTACCCCTGTATTTTCTACTCTCTTGACCATCAATCCGCCAATGTGACTTGTCCCTGTGGTGTCTTTCCCCTTCTTGTCCTCATTTCTCTTAAGGGACCACATGACTAGAGCAGCATTGTCTTTACTGAATGTAACCCCTTCCATGGGTTTGGTTTCTTTCCTCACTGCATCCAGCACCAGAGCGTCAGCAATATTCCATTCTGGCAAAATGAGCACTCCAGCTTGTGCTACTAAATCTCTCCCCTGTTCAGGAGTAATGGTTTTGAATTCTTCCATCATCTCCTATTTTATTTCTTCCTCCACGGAGACTGGATCTTTATTTGGTTGTTCTGCCTTTCTTGTTTCACATCTAGCATTATATTTATCTATATGTTGTTTCCATATAAACTGCATGAATGCTTCAGATGTTACAAAACTATCATCTGCTAGAAAAGCACTAGTGGCCTTCTTTATCTCAGGATCCCACTCCTGGCCTTTGAGTTCAGTCGAGGTGATGTCCATTTGTGCTTCAGTGGGTTCTTCTGGCATCCCCTCTTCCACTTCATCATATGTATACGCAATCTCCCCCAAACTGCCCAACTGAGAGAGGTATTCAGTTGCTGCTTGTTCATCTCCAATGTGGAGAGGAGATTGGGATGGGGAATATAAGGGTGTATCTGATTGCACTTCCTTCCCCACCCTCTGCTTCTTTGGGCTGTCTTGGATGTCAATGACTTCATGTGCCTTCCTCTTCCCTTTAGATGAAGAGGGTTCCCCTGTTGCAGACACCAACACACTGTAACCTGCTTTCTTATGCAGGGTATAATCACCAGGAGGGATGGCTTTAGTGGGAGCTGATTTCCCCAAAATTATTCTTGCTTTCTCAGGGTTGTTTTTAATTACAGCTTCCCTTTTCTCCTTTATTGTCTGCATCACATCCTCAAAACAAATAATCAAAAAATTTATCTTTTCTTCCAGTGGGAAGAAGCTAGACAATGGGTCATAGCTAGCATCAAATTGATGCACAAAATCCAGGGCCTTCCTGTAAGCCACCCATTTTTCCTTCCTCAACTCCTGTTCATCTAAATCAAATTCATTCCTGATGAGGTCTTCAGGAAAGTGGAATTGATGGGGCCTACCTCTGCATGCTACTTTCTTCCGGAATACACCATTGTAGAAATCCTTCGGGTCAGCACATCTAGACACTGCAGTGGACAAATGGTAGGGTTTAAGGAAATCCTCAAAACATTTCCAGCCTCCCTTGGTGATCACAAATTGGTGGGCTACTGTAGCTGTAGGGAAAATAGTCCCTTTACCTCGGCCTGTTAACTCTGCCTCTTGCAAGTCACCAATTTGTCTGAGAATCTCAGCTACTCCCACTTTGAGGGGGACCTGGTATGGTAACAAAAATGGGGTGCCTCTGAAACCAAAGACCCTAAACACTATGGACACTAGATACAAATACATATCACCCCAGTTATGAACAATCTTGACATTCTCTGTGAATTCTTTTGGTCTTAAGAATTCCAGAAGAACCTTGGGGACTCGTGGATTGTCAGAGCAAAGAAGAGTCCTTATCTTGGATGCAAAGTATTTATCAAACTTTAGAAAACTTGCATCCTCTCTATCCCATGACAATACGGTACTCCATAATTGTACCGGCATCTTTTCTCCCTCCTTTTCTTTTACCAGGTCCATTCCACTGGCAAAATAATCTCCACCTTTGAAGAGGAAGAGGTGCATCAATAGTGAATACCACCCAAATGGCCTATCCACCTTCCCATTCTTTATCCCCATCAATCCTCCATGGATAGCATCAGCAATATAGGAGGCATAATCAAATGTAATAGCAAGAGAAGGATTCAGAATTTGAACAATCATTAACAGATAATGATTTGGCATATTAGATTCAGCATCCTCTCCTAGAACTTGGCAAAGTGCCCAGTACATCCCTTTTGCCCTTAAGGTAAACATACTTAATGAAAAAGGCTCTTGTGTATTGGACCCTACAACTGCTAACCCCCCTACTTTCAGAAAAAGTTCTTTGAGAGGCCCATTCTTGAGATGAGTCCTCTGTGCCCTGTATACCTGAGCTAATTGTGTGAAGTTTATAGGCTCCAAGAAATTGGTAAACTCACTAAGCCCAAACGCTTTTCTCAGCTCTTCTGCATTTATCTCCACGAGGGTTTTTCCATTCACATCCCGGATACACCTGGTAACTGAATCATAATTCAATGCCATTTGGGTTAACAAATCTGTATCCATGAACACCCCTGGGACTACCAATCTCCCAACATCTAATTCCCAAATGCTATTTTGAGGAGCAGGAGAATTTCTCATTCCAAAACCGATTTTAAATAACCCCAACCCAGATAGCCCAACCTGTGGGTCTCTTAACCAATTACCCTTATCATATAATCCTTCTCCAATTCTCAGTCGGGGAGCCCTGGGTACTAATTCTTTGGCCTTAGAGGCCTGGTTGGTTGACAGCGTCAACTGCTCTAAGAAGTCATCACACACACTTCTTTCAAGATAATCAGCTTTACCAGAAAATTCCCTTTTAGGAGCCATTTGCAATACAACCAGATAAATATTACTTCTGAAAATACTTCTGTTATACGAGAACAATTTCACTTATTACAACACAAGAATGGCTGCAAAATAAGAAAAAACCTGATGCTTGCTCGAAGAAATTCGCTCTGCAACCAATTCGCCTTCTCTGTTTTTATAAAAGATAACTCTGCGTTTGCTTCCTCTACAAAAATCCTTTTAAAAGGTCTCTATACTTGGTTGTTAGGAAATCAAATGCTTGTACTCTGGGCCTTAACTGTAACATTGATTCCGCATGCTTCGGCCGTCCCTTCAAAATCGAATTCATACGAGAATTCTTATCTTAACTCCAACGGGTCGCAGCCTTCCTGCAAGTGTCTCACTGTGAATTGCATTTTGACGGCTTTGTCTTTAGTCTGGGTCCCATCCTTCTATTGGCTACATAATACCACGCGGCATCCGACCATTGGCTTAGAAAATCCCCTCACATTCTATTTTGATACTGGCTGAATGTCGCCCTTTATACTGTGGCAGGACCGTGTCTTTCTCTTTTTGCCATGTCATCATCATGACACATGAACGGCCGATATTCATTCTCGCTATTTCGCAGCCATAAGGGTGAACACTTAACCCTCGCGAAATAGCGCGGGCCGTTGGATTATCTTTCAAGTTAATCACCTTTTAATCCTTCGAACAGGTCCTCAGGAATGGTGGGCCCGCTGAGTCATCAGTGTCATCTGGCATCTAGTCATCCACTGTGCTGATTTGTCACTCTGTCACTTGCCGGAAGAAGAACCATGGGGGCCCCACTTCAGTCTCGACAGGTCTATCTCAGAAATGGTGGGCCCACGGACACGCCATGGACACCTGGCTCCTCGTTATCTTCGAAGCTGACCTGTCGACTTTTCATTTGTCAAGCATACACTATAGGGACCCACAGCTTCCTTTTAGACCGCGTGTCATCAAGACACGTGGACGGTCCAGGTTAACTTTCGCTATTTCGCAGCCTTAAAAGGTGAGCATCTTACCCTTGCGAAATAGCGCGAGCCGTTAGATCTTATCTTGACTTGCTCGGCATTTAAACCCTGTTAGGAGCTTTCAGAAGAGGTGGGCCCACGGACACGCCACGGACACCTGGTGCCTTGTCACGCTGACTATGGCGGCCTGTGCCATGTGTTACCTTATAATACGCCAGAAGAAAGCCATGAGACTCCAGCTATCTCTGACAGCTATGCCTTCCACTTACCCCGTCGTGACACATGGACGACTGATATTCATTCTCGCTATTTCGCAGCCTTAAAAGGTGAGCACTTAACCCTCGCGAAATAGCGCTGACCGTCGGATCCTTTCTCAACTTGCACAGCATTTAAACCTTGTTAGAAACCCTCAGAGATGGTGGGTCCACGGACACGCCATAGACACCTGGCACCTTGTCATTCTCGAAGCTGACCTGTCAATTTTTCATTCGTCAGAGAGAGCCACGGGGTTTCAATGAATTGTAAGAGCTGCCCCTGCCAGGTCACCTCCACCTGTGAGCTGACTCATCTTTGGGGCCCACTTTTGAACCTTGATCTCAACATGCTAACTGTGGCAACCTGTGCCACGTGCTGCCCTCTAATACGCCAGAGAAGACCACGTAGAGGGGGCCCCACCTTCTTGACAGCCGCAACCTTCACTTCCTCTGCATGACACATGGACGGCTGATATTAATCCTCGCTATTTCGCAGCCTTAAAGGGCAAGCACTTAGCCTTTGCGAAATAGCGCCAACCGTCGGATCCTTCCCCAAGTTGATCAATGTTTACTGGGCCCGGCACTTTAGAAGGAAATAATAAAAGGTGAAAAATTTTCAAATAATTAACATGACCGCCTAGGTAGATAGCAAGGGGGGGACACTTCTTACGACCCCGCGACCCATGACTTAAGTGAAATAAAGTAACGACGGAATAGAAACCAGGGGATTTAAAACAAAAGATAAAGCGTAAAACTTAGAAAAGCCTTAAACCCTCTAGGTTTAGAATAAAGGTGAAGCATTTGGGGCCACATCTTATACAAATTTTTTCAAAAAACCATAGCCAAATATGGGGAAAGAACCCAATTTTAAAAACAGTGATAACAATTCTCTCACACAATTATTTCTTTTAGTTTTATCCAAAGTTGCGAAGGTTTAGGATCAATGGACATAAGCTTCTTTTCTTCCTTTAAAGGAGGAGGAATGGTAGAACATCTACTAGGTTGAAAGATAAGATATTTCAAGCGCTTCTCTTTGTAAGATGTAAGAGGTGGGACTATGACATATATAGGAGGAATAGAAGGTGTAGGAAGGATACCAGTGTTGGAATGCACTGACACCGGGAGATAACTAAGAGGGGGGGAGGGGGTGAATTAGTTATCTCGCAAGTATAGAAATTAATTAAATTATAAACCTTATACCGAACCACAACACAATGAAAGCTACAAAATGTAAGCACAACACACATAACACCAATATTTTGACATGGAAAACCTGAAAAGGGATAAACCACAGTGGGAAACCCTACCCACAATCAGATGAATACTCTGCAGTAGTATTGTGCACAATTAAAATGGGGTCTATACTTGCAGAAAGGCCAACAACCTAGAACACACTGCTCATCACAAAGGGAAGTCTCACTGACCTACATAAACATCAGACTACAATCCGGAAAGAAATGAACTATGAAAGTAGCATCTGCTAATGCTTGATACAGTTCTGGTTAAGAACTGGTGTCTGCTTTGTAATACAAAACCTTTCCAACCTTCACTAAAATGATATGACTCTATTCACACATAATACTCACTCTGATAATGCAGATGTAACCATCCCATCCATACCATTATTACAATTACATGAATAAATCACCTATAAATACAGATCATCAACCTTAATGACAAGGTCGGCTAATACCTAAACCCATAAACCCATAATTATAAAATTATATCACACGATACCACTGAACCAATTTTATGATTTACATTATATAGAATGGACCTAATTCAAGTATCCAAACAATTATATCCATTGGAAATTATGCTAAGACTAAAATCCAACACGCTTCACCAACCGGTAGAAACCCTTAGTGAAATAACAAAAAGTTTAACCAGATCCAAATAGGACCATTATAACAAAACACCATCCAATGAAAATTCACTGAATACTTAGGACACGATCGAGAAACATCTTCAACATGATAGTAACCGATTCCATAAGCCGGACCAAAATCCACTGACCAAATTACCAAATAATGCTTACTGGTAAAGCTAACCAGGAAAGCCAGAAGATAATCGGTACCGGAAAATACCAAAAGTGATAACAACAAAAGCACCAAATCATGAACCAATAGAATATAGAAAGCATATAACCATCCGAAATAAGAATCCAAAATTGATTACAGAGATCTGATCATCCTAGATCAGAATCGCAGCCCAAACCAAGAAGATCACCAAGAATAACTGGGATAGATCCAACTGAGATAGTGTCCAACTGGGATACAATGTTGACATCAATGACAACACTTAATGAAATCTAGCATATTGCCAACAACCAGGTCCATCATGAGGAGGAGGAATAGGTATAGGGTCTCTAGGATTACTCAAAGATAAGATCATCTCATACTTCCAATTTTGATGAGATAGAAAAAGCACATCACTTTGAGGATAAAATTGTTTAGGCCAAAAGTAGTCAAGGGTGACATCTCCATGCCTCACCATGGGTTGGTAAATACTATGATTAATTGTTGTGATAGTTTCATTATGAGGAAATTTTAGACATTTGTGAACCGTAGAAGCAATCACTTTCATAAAAGAGAGCCAAAGATGTCCCAACTTCACACGAAATTGATCTGATGTAGGAATGATAGAAAAAATGACATCTAAGCACTTAGTACCAACCTCAAAGGGAAGAGTAATAGAACCAATAGTAGGGAAAGAGAAACCATTATACACTTTAACCACTAGATTAGATTTAGCATATGTTACTTGATGCGATTATAAAATATAAAGATAATTTTCAGTGATCACATTCACCATACAAGCTGGATCAATAGGCACTCCTCGTAAGAGTTTGTCTTTGATCTTCACAATGATATATAGTGGTCCATAAGTTGCAACAGTAGTCTTGCTAGGATAAAAGGTAATGCATAGATCCTTAGGAGGTGTAGGTTTATCAAAAAGATTCACAATATTATTAGATACAACACCGAGGTCATTGGGAGAAAAATCAAGAGGCTCAAACTAAACCATATTAGTAGAATGGGAAGGCAAAGGATTAGAAAATATTTGGAGGTTTTGATTAGGAGAAGCTATGGATTTGTTTCATTTGTCATTCACACCAGATATGGATATAGTATTATTATCAATAAATTCTCAAGAATCCTACTCTTTAAGGTATAATACTTTTTAGTATCATGACCAAGTTCATGATGAAATGGGCAAATGGATTTGGGATCATGATAAGGTGGAAAATGTTTGGAAGTATCTATTGGTCGAGTGGGAGGAAGTTTCAACATATTTTTATTTATCAATTGCATAATTATACTATGCAAAGAATCAGAAAGAGGAGTAAATTATTTTCTAAAGTATTTGGATAAAGTGGCCACACCTGATGTCCTGCCTACCACTTGAGTATTGATGTTGTCATTTATCTTGATGTATCCCTTGTTCAGTTTAAACTTCATGAAATATTGTTGAGCACTTGTATTCTTATCAACTAGGGCCATTGAAGGAGATGATTCAAATTGACTCACTCAAAGATGATAATTATGAAGCACTGTGCATAACTCGTAAAGGAAGTAAACTCAAAAAAAAGAAGCTTATCCATAATATCTTTTTGTAAATTAGCAATAAAAATTCTTTGAGCATCATGATCAGGCATAAGATAACTAATTTGAGAAAACAAATGTTTATATCTACCAATAAAATCGGTCACTTTTTCTTTAACGCCTTGCTTACAATGAATCACATCAGTCAAAATAATCTTATGACCAATATTATTGTGAAATTGTTGAATGAAAGCCTTAACTAATTATTGAAATGATGTTATATAATAAGGAGGCAAAGAACAATACCATTGCAAAGATTTATCCCTAAGGTTTGAGTAAAAATTTTAGCCATAAGTCTTTGATCATGAGCAAAGTCACTACACAAAGTTTGAAATGTTTTCACATGAGTCAAGGAATCACTTTTTCCATTGTAGAGCTTCAATTCAGGGACTTCCATATGTTTAAGAGGGACAACACAAACAATATCACTAGATAATGAACTCACTACATCAAATGTGGGCACATTCAACTTGGATTGGGTAATGGAAGCCAATTGTTGTTGTAGGGATGCAACAATTTAAGATAAGTTATTGATGGTTGCTTCGATGGATGGATTGAAATTGGACATACTGGATTGAGATGGAGTAACATTTTTATATGTAGGTGGAGGTTGAGAATAAGGAGGTGGAACATTATGATATGTAGGTATGGGAGATGATTGAGACACAAATGGAAGACTCATGGAAGGAGGTATATAAGAATTTTAATTAACATGGCTTCCCCCTTGACTAACATGTGTAGGGTTAACATTTTATGTGGAAGTAGTCATGATAGAAGATATAAATGTAGGCACACTAGGCAAGGATGTAGGCATAGGAATAGAATGTTTGACTTGACTAGTGGTTTGAGTATATCCAAGGACTTTGGTACAACTTTTGATAGACATGATATTAGTGTCAATAATATGAGAAAGGCCATGCAACAAATCAACATATATTTTAACTCTTTGCACCATTCTTTTTAATCCCTAAATCAATGTGATTGCCTCACTTTTCGGGTATTGTTGAAGATTTTCAAATTCATTGTCAAACTTCTCCAATTGGTCAATGGAAACCCCAATTAGTTATTCAACCACATCATGAGAATTATGAAAATACCGGGGATAAATGACATCATTTGTTGGGTTAGAGGAACCGCCAACATTCTCATGAAATAAGTTATCCAAATTAGGCTCCATACCTTGAGTAATTAAACCTTGGGAAGCCTTAATTCTACAAATTCTTCTCATGGGAATATTGTATGTAGGGCTAAGCCACCTTTGAGTACCCTTACGCTATCATTTTCACTTTGCAACCTTTCTTCCAATTACACTTTGCACTTGTAGGTGAAATCCACAAAATCCCATTTGAAGGTGAAATAAGGACAATGAAATCACATGGAGGAGATTATGCATTTTGGTTTGTGTTTATTTTACTTTTAATCTTGTCTTCATGCTTTCATTGATTGAATTAGGAGTGTTTTTTTCATAACATGTTAATTTTCATGGTTAGCTAATGTTATGTTATGAATCCTTTTCCAAAATTCCTAGTTACATATAAACATATACATATACATATACATATACATATACATATATACAACACACACACACACATATGTTTATGTATGTATATATATATATATATAGACACATATACATATACATATAAATATATGTATATGTATATATACCTATATAATACACACACATGAATATCTCTCTTTGTGTGTGTATATATGTATATGTTTGTGTGTATGTATGCATATATTATATGCATATGTATGTGTTTGTACATAAACACATAAGGGAGAGGGTCCGATGGTGGCGTGGGGTCCTTGGGATAGTACTTGATAGCCTAGGCCCCATAAGATGTCAACTCCAACTTTAATGTTATGCATAACAATCCTATATATATATATATATATATATTTGTGTGTGTGTTTGTATGCATGTATGTATGAATAATGAAAACATGCATACATCTTAGTTCATTTTACATACAATACACACACACATATATATCTCAGTGTGTGTGTATGATATGTCTATGTGTATGTATGTATATATTATAAGCATATGTGTGTGTACACACACATAAGGGAGAGGGTCTAATGGTGGTTTGGGGTCCTATACTTGGGATATTAGTTGATAGTCTTGGCCCCATAAAATGTCAACTTTGACTTTGATGTTAGTCTTAGTAGTATGAATAATGACAACATACATACATCTAGCAGTATTCATTTACATTGTTTCACTATACATATAGACTTGTTTATTTTACATGTGTATGTATGCATGCATATATAGACATACATATATGCACACATTCATGTATACAAATGTAATTAGAAAGATTTAGAATTGGGGATATGAGAAAATTGGGAGAATAAAAGAACTGGTAAGAACTTTAGTATAACATAGTATACTTGTTTCACTTGATATGATCATGCAATTGGGGAATTTGAATTTGAATTAGAATAAATTTAGAGGGTGGTTGTGGAATTGGAATAACTTCATCATGTATAATTATTTCACAAGGATACGTGCTAGTTATTTCATCATGTCAATAACCTCTCAGTTCACATTGATAGATAGCATTCACTTTATTTGTATCACTTCTACCATTAATTGTATGTATTTCTATAGAAATTCCCTCAACACAATCATATTTTTTTTCTTGCTGTAAAATGCCTATCTAAACAAGTTACCTACATTGTGTGTTACATATTTTTCAATTTTGAATTGGTGGTTCATAGTTTCAGAGGCTTGCCCGATACATATTTCCTTGTTTCAGATTGCCCATTTTATATTTTGAGATAGTTGTTGGAGACTTATGTGAGACATCAATTACAAGTTCCAAGGTATGTGTATTTGGAAGTTGTTCTAATTTTACAAATTCATAAACTATTCTTTATATGTTTATCATTCATTTGCATACTCCAAAGTATGTGTACGATTTTGTTCTGTAACATTTATATACATTCACAACAATCCACCTACCATTCTTACTTTGAAGATGCTTTAAGAATGCTAAATTTACTATGGCATATAAAGCAATGGTATTATTTGAGATGTCCAAGGGGTTGAGCTTAACTGGTTAAAACACTAGGTTCTCACTGTGGAGACCCAAGTTCAATTCCCAATAGGGACATTTGAAGTGGAATTCTAAGATGTGACTCTTGGCCTTCCATAGGATGGGGAAGGTCTTGGGGTCAATCTAATCAAACATAATAATAATAATTTAAAGATATGTAATGGGGATGGGGCCCCCTACTATGTCCCCACTGGTTCATAGCTCTAGTCAAAAGCTATTCAAGCTTCAACCAATTACCGATTAAAAAAATGGTATTATTTGAGATGAGATATAATTATAGTACTATCGTTCATTATTCCATCATTCCCTCTTTCTTATATAATTACACTTTCCTTTAAACTTCAAACTATTCTAGTAATTGTTTAGCAAGGTCATCGGGTTCTACATAACCAAATGTCACTAAATGTAAAATAAAGCCAATTGTTCACATTTGCAAACTATACATATATATGTATTACCCTTTTTGAAATTGGTTAATGTTGGAATACATGCTGCAACATAACTGCTTTAGTATTGAACATGTGTCAATAAAGTATTGTAATCATGTATGTTAGTCTAACAGTTAGCTGCAAATTAGATACAATTAGTTGTCAAAATAGTCAACAATTATATATAATGTGTTGGTGTGGGTTTTTAATTTTCCTTGTGTTAAGGGGTATTTATTTTTCTCACATTTTATTTAAGATTTTTTAAGTTATTAGAAGTGGTTAATATGATGACATGTGACAAAATAATTTAGCTACATGTGTAATTCTCTTCCTCACATGGGTAGTTGAGTTACACACCCTCTTTTGATTTATTGTGTCACCTCGCATAACCACTATTTTTTCATTTCCTAAGTGGGTTATGGGGTATTTGGATGTCTCATCCTCTTTTGTCTTTATGTGCTACCTTTGACAACTCCTTTCATGTCTTCATGTAAGGAGGTTATGCCACATATTTCAGAATTTACCAAGTACGTAAAACTTCCCACCTTTTATGGGGAGTGGAAGTTAATGAACCCCTTGGATGTATATGCTATTATTTTTCTATATAATTAATACTCTACTCTCACCTTCACTTCTTCAGTGATAACTTAATGAGAGTATTGATAGTCTTCTCAAATTTCTCTTTTTTTGTCTCTATTTTTCTCTCATTTTAGATTTATCTTCATTAAGCTATTTTGATCTTCAATCATTTGTTGCTTGGATTTGCATGTGATCTATGACTGACATTAGATCTTGGGTTGGTTCTCACTTCTAATAGAATCTAATTGAATATTATTATAGTTTTTTATAACTATTTATAGATGTATTGATTGATTAATAAAATGCACATTAAGTTTGTTGTTGGTTCATTCTCTATTTTGCTACAAAATTTAATTTGGTATATAGAGCCATGTGCTCCAATTTTTATTTTTGTTTTATTAGTTGAGTATTCTTTTCAAGTTTTTCTTAGCTCTTTCATTTCTATTAAATGCACTCTGCTATATTTGTAGTGGAAATGAATGAATAATTTTTTAGTCAATCTAGAGGCTCTAGAAAGGGATGTTGTTTAGCACATCACAATGCAAGTGTCATGGAAGATCTGATTTCTTTGGTGGTGATTGTAATAGATGAAAATGGAATTAGGTAGTATTAGGACTTAAGTCCATTTTCATTCATACATTGGAATAAAAAAACATCTAAAGGAGTGATCCACTTTGACTAACTCTTGTGAAAGAGAGTCAAGGGATACTTTTAGGGTTTCTATTCCTACTATGAGAGGGACTACAAAATATGAGAGATGTGAAACTATGTAAAGAATATGAATACAAGTGACTAAAACAATAAAACAACACACTAATAATCAATAGAAATGGGACAATAAGTACAAATTTGAGAATGGAATTCTAATGTGCGCCTATGATAAAAAAAAATTAGGCTTGAACTAAAAAGACTAGGGTGTTGTATGCCCTGGTCTGAGAAACAATGATGATGTGCAGATTGGAGATTTAATTCCTAAGATTGTCTAGATTGAGATCTGAGAAAATGATACAAAACAAGGAGGACAAGGGCATTGAGCACCCTAGTCCTAGAGGATTAGGGCATGAGGCGCCCTAGTCCCTAAAATCCATGCCTGAATTCTAACAAGAGATCTGTACCAACTTGCCAAGATCTTCCAGAAAATGTCTACTATGATGGAAACTTGTAACCGTAATTGAAATAGAAATTGAACTTGAACTAAATTGGAAAATCTTTCCTTTTGAGGGCAAGGATGAAATACTTGAATGTAGATGATTATACCTTCAATAGGTGATGCAATACTCTTAGGATAAGACCTTCATGTGTTGATGCAATAACATGATAAATCACATAAAATTCATCATGAAATCATAATCAAAATATAATATGAAGATGCCTTGATGTAGTTTATTTCTCCTTGAATTAGATCTGGTTTTGAATTGATGATAATGTTAGCATTAGATGTAATAATGAAAATGGATTGAGAGGGATACCTTTTATAGGGTTTTCATAATTAAAATCACCTTTAGGCCAACTTAGAATT